>NC_035169.2:11567898-11710815 GCF_001659605.2 Manihot esculenta | reverse complement strand
TGTTAATGGATGTTTGGTCCCTCATTCGAGTCCACCTGTGTAGGATCGAACCCGAGGAACCGAGGACCTCAGCAGTGAGATAGCTGCTTTAGAGTCATTAGAGCTTCAGCCAGAGGTGAGTGGAATAACTCTTTATGTTTCAAAGCAAATACATAAATTTTGAGCATGATACATGCATCACGTATGCCATGAGATATACTAGGTTGTTTGCATTAGAATTCACGAATATGTTGCATTGCATAACATGATGATGATGTGGATGGATGTTGAATGATCCTTTAGTCCTCGTATGTTATGGTATGATGATGATATGGTACGGATAGCCAGTGAGGTCCATTCTACGCCCCTGGCACTATGTTAAGAGAAAGACCAGTGAGGCCCATTCTACACCCCTGGTACTATGGAATGTTATGCTATGTTATGTTATGTTAAGAGAAAGACCAGTGAGGCCCATTCTACGCTCCTGGCACTATGGAATGTTATGCTATGTTATGTTATGTTAAGAGAAAGACCAGTGAGGCCCATTCTACGCCCCTAGCACGATTGGACTATGTAGAGGACTATTGGTGACAAGTCCATCCTTGATGTGATTTGTTTGTGATGTGTTGCATTTCATGAAAGCATGAAATTTAAATTGAATGTTTATTTATTCTGCTCACTGGGCTTTATAGCTCACCCCTCTCCTTTAACCCTCAGGTTTGCAGGTACAGGGTAGATCAGGAGGTCAGCAGGAGTAGAGTCATGTTTTATGTAATGGATAAATGTGGATATGAATATGATGTAATGTAAAAAGTATAGTATAGTATAGTAATGTAATGTAATGATGCTTATGGAAGTTTAGAGTTGTGCTTGACCATAGTACGTTGTTAATCCCTTTTCGGTACATGATCTTAAATGTTTAATGATGATTATGTAAACCAAGCTTAATGTATGTTATGATACCCCATTGGAGTATTTGATGAGGACTCCAGTGAGAGGTTTTATGTTATGATTCGTGCATGCACAGGTTTAGCTTGGTGAAGGAATGAATGAAGGAACGAATGAATGAATAAATGAGAAAGTTTTAAATTTTTATGTAATTGTTGATCATGTATGGGATTAAACAGTTATACAGGATGTATGTTAGCTTGCTACGGGTCCCGGCGGCCTTAAGCCGATCTGGATCCTAGCGCCGTAGCGGTCCGGTTTCCGGGTCGTTACAGATTGGTATCAGAGCCCTAGGTTCATATGGTCGGACCTAGAAAGTGTCGGGCTCATAAAGGTTATAGAAGGTCAAGCACAATAGGAAGATCATGTCCACTAGGATAGAATGTAGAGTCCTGTCTTGATTAATGATGTGAAATGCCATGATTATATGCATGTGATTAATGATATACTATGTATGTGATGTATGTGATGCGGGTTCATGTGTTTGCACATGAACCATTTGATGCTAATGTTTATGTGATGGGTGTTGTTTTCAGTAAGCAAAATGAGAAGAACTCGTCGATCTGCACGATTGACTGGAGTACCACCGGAGGATGAGAGCATGAGTGCCCGTCCCCCTGTATTGCCAAGGGCAATGTCTAGCAGGGAAAGAGCAGTGAGAGACCCTAGAAGGTCTTTGGATATGAACAGAAGCAGATCAGTAAGGGGAACAGTTCAAGGAGGAATGTCAAAGGATGTGGACCAGAGGAGGGATGGTAGTCTTGGAGTGAGTATGTTTGAAGAGGGAATGGGAGAGTCCCAAGGAGGCACTCAGGCCTCGGGATTTGTTCAACCACTCCAGTACCCACCATTTTCTTAGAATCTCGAGTATTCGATGGGAGGTACATTGGATTACCCCAGCTTTAGCCCTTACCACCCACACATGCCATACCCACCTTTCTACCCACCATACCCACAATACCCTATGTACCCACCCCCATCCTTCTACCCAGGTACAACAGACCCTAACCCAGGGAATGTTGCACCTCCTCCACCATCAGCAGCACCTACTGTCCCAGAAACCCAAATACCTAAACCTAGCTCATCTGGAGGGAGCAAGGTCAAGATGACCGACTACATGAAGTTGGGTGCTCCTCAGTATGAAACCGGTGATGACCCGTTTGTGTATCTTGAGAGGGTCAAAATGATTACAAATGAGATAGGAGCTGATGACAGTAGAGTCATTTAGATGGCTAGGTTCACGCTAAAATGCAAGAAGGCTCGTGAGCGGTTCAAGAATTATGTGAACCCGAGATTGGACAGCCTATCATGGGAGGAGTTTGCAAATGAGTTTGCAGGATGGGTTTTCCCTGACAGTTCAAGAGAGTTAAAGATGATTGAATTTGAGCAACTGAGGCAGTCAGATGAGATGAGTGTGGATGAGTACACAGACAGATTCTTGGAGCTGTTGCCGTTTGCTGGGCAGAATCTGGACACGGATTAGAAGAAGTCAAGGAGGTATATCATGAGGCTCCATTCCAGGTATTCCTCCTTGATCCAGTCAGCAGAGAGGGAGAGTTTCCATGCCATAGTGGATATGGCTCGAAGAATGGAGGCTAGTGCAATCATTGAAGGGAAAGTTAATCAGTTTGTAGCACAGCCTTCTGGTTCCAAGACCCTAGGTGGGGGAAGATTAGACCCTTCTTCTCTGAGTTCAGGCAGTAAGAGGTGGAGCAGTACCACCAAGAAGTCAAAGAAGAACAAGTTCTGGAATAAGATCAAGTCAGGTCTGGGACTAGGAAGTGGCTCGAGCTTAGGTGCAGATAATGCAATATGTATGAAGTGTGGGAAGCCGCACAAGGGTGTATGTCTGGTTGGGATGACAGCCTGCTTCAGGTGTGGGCAGGAGGGACACATGGCTCGGGAGTGTCCTAGAGCAGCTTTTATGGCACAGTCTCAGCAGACAGCCTCTGGTAGTGTGGCTCAACCAGTAGCTCCAGCCGCGACTCAGGCCAGTGGCAGAGGTAGAGGGAGAGGGGCAGCCTCTTCTTCAGCGGGTTTTAGAGGTGAAGGTCCATCAGCCCCAGCACGGATCTTCACAATGACACAGCAGGAGGCAAATGCATCGAACACCGTGGTGGCAGGTAATCTCATCATTGGTTGCTCGGATGTTTATGCCTTAATGGACCCTGGTGCATCGTATTCTTTTATTGCTCCGAGGGCCGTCGAGAGGTTGGGATTGATGGTCTCTGGGTTAGAGTGTCCCCTATGGGTCAGTGGACCCAAGTGCAACCCATCAGTGGCAGAGTCAGTTTGCCAGTATAGTCCAGTTTTTGTTGAGGGAAGATGCCTTTCAGCCGATCTTGTGGTTCTAGATTTGATAGATTTTGACGTCATTCTAGGGATGGATTGGCTATCTACCCATGGTGCTACCTTGGACTGCAGAGACAAGGTAGTCAAGTTCAGATGTCAGGATGGGTCAGAGGTTGTCTTCAGAGGAGACATGGGGAGCACACCTAGAGGTTTGATATCAGCCCTTCAGGCTCGTAGGCTGCTCAGGAGGGGTTGTCAGGGTTTTCTAGCTCATGTGAGAGAGCTGGATAGTCATGTCAGAGAGCCCGCCTCAGTGCCTGTGGTCAGTGAGTTTTTAGATGTTTTCCCAGACGAGCTGCCAGGTTTACCACCTGCTAGGGAGATAGAGTTTGAAATTGAGTTGATGCCTGGAACCAGACCGATCTCTATCCCTCCCTATAGGATGGCGCCCGCAGAATTAAAGGAGCTTAAAGAGCAGTTGCAAGAGTTGGTAGATAAGGGCTTCATCCGACCGAGTACCTCACCTTGGGGTGCTCCAGTGCTGTTTGTGAAAAAGAAGGATGGATCCCTCAGACTTTGTATCGACTACAGGCAGTTGAACAAGGTCACTACCAAGAACAAGTACCCATTGCCAAGGATCGACGATCTATTTGATCAGCTAGCCGGAGCAGGTTGTTTCTCCAAAATAGATCTGAGATCGGGGTACCATCAGTTAAGGATAAGAGAAGAGGATGTGCCGAAGATGGCGTTCAGAACCAGATATGGGCACTATGAGTTTCTCGTGATGCCGTTCGGGTTAACCAATGCCCCTGCAACATTCATGGATCTCATGAACAGAGTATTTAGCCAATACCTGGATCACTTTGTTATTGTCTTCATAGATGATATCTTAGTGTATTCCAGGAATGCAGAGGAGCATGCCCATCATCTGAGGTTGGTTTTGCAGACCTTGAGGGAACACGGCTTGTATGCCAAGTTCTCCAAGTGTGAGTTCTGGTTGAGGAGCATTTCATTCTTGGGGCATGTGGTGTCAGAAAATGGAATAGAAGTGGACCCCAAGAAGGTGGAAGCTGTAGCTAACTAGCCTAGACCCACTACAGTGACAGAGATCAAAAGCTTCTTGGGTTTGGCAGGTTACTACAGGAGGTTCGTTCAGGACTTCTCTAAAATTGCAGCTCCTATGACCAGACTGACTAAGAAGAACCAGAGGTTTGTGTGGACCGACCAGTGTGAAGAGAGCTTTGAGGAGCTCAAGAAGAGGTTGACTTCAGCACCGGTGTTAGCTCTGCCAACTAGTAATGAAGACTTTACGGTTTTTTGTGATGCGTCCTGTAACAGCCCGGAAACCAGTACCCCTCTGTAACGGCCCGAACCATCACTGGCACTAGGATCCAGATCGGCTTAAGGCCGCCGGGACCCGTAGCAAGCCGACTATACTCTCTGTGTACCTGATAAATCCCATTCATGGTTAAACATAAACAACAATCCTGTAAACCGACCAGGCTTAACTACTACAACTCAGATATACAGATCTGAAACAGTCCCCAGGGCCTATACCAGTGACTACTGACCGCTGTGGGTCAAGGGATTGAAACCCTTTCTTCCCTCACGGTTGGGTCAAGGGATTTTATAGCCTTTCTTCCCTCTCAGATGGGTCAAGGGATTGTATACCCTTTCTTCCCTCTCAAATGGGTCAAGGGATTTTATACCCTTTCTTCCCAAAACACAACCCACTGGCATCACATCAAAGATGCCATACATTAAGTCTGATTCAGCACATTTCTCATCAAGAAACGCAAAACAGGATCCATGCATAAAAGGATTAATCATACACCACACTAGGGCAAAGACACTAGGGTAAAGCACAACTCTATCCATTATATGACAGTACAAATCTATACATTACATTACAAACTAATCTTTTAATTTACATCATGTCCACTACTTTATTACATACATACATCCATGCATAACTTTACTCTTTACTCTTGCTGACTCTGACTTCCCATAGCTTCCTCTGAACCTGCAAAACTGGGGTTAAGGGAATGGGATGAGCTACTACAGCCCAGTGAGTAGAAACAACAAAACAGTTTCTTAATTACATGCTTTCATGAAATGTGTCACTGCACAAACATTTCATATCTCGGATTAGACATGACCTCAAAACTCTCTCTGTCAGTGCCCGGCCCCTATGGACTCCCAGGTCACTACATGGACTAGCGCCCGGCCCCTCCTATGGAGCTCACACAGGTCTTATCTAACCATAACAGATTGTGGGCTATTGAAGTCGCCTGGGTCCAATCCCCATCAACAATGACTAATGCAATGCAGCATATTCGTGTCTACTAATGCAATCAACCTATTGCATACTCATGGTACTCATGATGCATGAAACATGCTAAAAAGCAGTTATCTGATCATATTCAAAGATTAAGTTTAGTTCCACTCACCTCTGGCAGACGCTGGACTGACTCTGCAACAGCTAACAGTGATAAACACCTCGGTCCCTCGGGTCCAATCCTACAATGGAGGACTCAAATGAGGCACCAAACATACTCTACACAACTCATAAACAACTCTATCATACTCCCCAAAAACCCCTTAAAACATCCTAGAACAATCATAGAAATCATGCAAAGGAAGGCTAAACAGGGCATCTTCGGCGGCACCTTCAGCGGCCGAACTCTCCCTCCAGAGCCGAACCTCACACATGTTTGGCGGCACATTTGGCGGCCGAACCTCCCCTCCAGAGCCGAAAGTCCAAACTTTCGGGGGCAAGCTCAAGCAAGCTTAGGCAGCCGAAGCCACCTCCACAAGGGGTTCGGCGGCCGAACATACCTTCGGCTGCTGAACCTGAGTTCATCCAGAACTCAGCCTCGCGCTCCACAAGCCTTCCAAACCTTCCAAACTCTCTCAACATGCTTCCAACCTCTCCAAAACATGCATAACTCATACAACAAACATATAGGAGCTTAAGACAACTTAAACTCTAACAAACAAACTCATCAAGCATACATAAAGCATAAAGGGTCCATAAACCCTAATATGCATAACCATGCAAACTCATGCATAAACTCCCTTTTCCCTTCATAAAACTCATGTAAGACACCATAAAACCAAGGATCTACACTTACCTCTTGAAGAACAAAGGCTGGTGTGATCCAAACTTAGAGCTATGGAGGATCTAAGCTCCAAACTCTCCAAAACCTTGCTCAAAGTGCAAAACCTTCAAAACAAGGATAAAAGTCACTTAACTTTGAAAGATTTAATGAAAAACCATGAAAACCATCCAAGGGGAACAAGAACTCACCTCTGGTAGTGAAAAAGAAGCAAAACTGATCCATTTCACCGACTGAGGACCCTTTATAGGCGGCTGACCGCCTCAGATTCGGCGGCCAAACCTGCATGCAAAACCATGCAACGTTCAGCGGCCGAACTTCTCCTTCGGCGGGCGAAACCCTGCAATGTTCGGCGACCGAAGTTGCCCTTCGGCTGCCGAACTTGCACTTTATCCCCTTTGGTCTCTTCCTTCACTCAACACCCAATTCCTTTCATTCAAAACTATAAAAATACTTAAAACATTTTGAAAAACATCTGTTATCCCATCTAAAAGCCTCTGACACCCTCGAATTCCAGATTCCAACGAAGAGTCCTCCGGAAAATCAGACTTCCGATGTCGGCGTCTAGCCGGGTATTACAATCTACCCCCCTTACAAAAACATTCGTCCCCGAATGTTCAAACAACAAACATGCAAGCAAGCAAGCGAAGCCTAATACCTCTCTCTCAAAAGAGACGTAGGTACCGCTGGAGTAAATACTCCCAGGTCTTCGAAGCACACTTCCTAACTGTGGTGAATCACAAGAACTATCACCATCGGGATTAGTTGTTCCTTAACCTCCTCATTTGTGTGTCCAAGATCCACACTGGTTGCTCAACATAGGTGAGATCCCCTGAAATCTCCACCTCTGGGTCCCTAAGACTCTCACTTGGATCTGACACAAACTGCCACAATATAGGAACATGGAAAACTAGATGGATTTTCTTCATCGATGTAGGTAAATCTGGCTTAGATACGTCCCTAATCCTTTTCAGGACTTCAAAGGGTTCGAGGTACCTTGGAGCCATTTTACCTTTCAACGCTCAACAGATCACCACTTAGAGAGACACCAAAAGCAATACTCCAACCTTCACTTGAGCTCCATAAGCTTTCGCTGCGCACTCTGATCCTTTCTCTTCTCTCTTCTTCTTTACTCAACTCCCTTTACTCAACTAACTTCTTCTCTAACCCTCAACAGGTAGTACCCAAATTTCAGATCTACCTAGGAAAACAACTAGCTCCTACTAGCTGATCCAATAGGTCATCAATCCTGCATGGGAACACCTGTCCTTGGTAGCGACCTTGTTTAACTATCTTCAATCGTAACAAAGTCTTAAAGATCCATCTTGCGTTTCCCACAACAACACTGGAACATTCCAGGGTGAGGTACTAAGTCGGATATAACCCTTGTCTACCAACTCTAGCAACTACTCTTTTGGCTCCTCACCCTACAGGTACTATCCTGTAGGGAAGAATAGAAATGGTTTTGAATCCAGACACCACTCCTAGTCCACACTCTATCTCCCTGACATGTGGTAAACCTGGCAGCTGACAGAGCATATTTTAGCCCATTTTATCATGATATTCTTGATGTTTATTTACACCTTTTCTGCCTAATTTTGTGGTTTTAATCATGTTTTGCAGATTTTAGGTGTAAAGAGACAATTTGGAGAAAATGCTCTTAAAACTGCCAAAAAGTGCCAAATATGGAAAGTTCCAGAAAAGGAAAGTTTTCATATATGGAAAGTTCCAAATAAGGAAAGTTTTCATATATGAAAAGTTCCAAATAAGGAAAGTTTTCATATATGGAAAGTGCCAAATAAGGAAAGAGTTAAAAAGCACAGTCAGCAAACTGTCTGAAATTCGAACTGCAGAATCTCTCCTGCCTTATTTAGCACATGTGCCAAGAAAGGAAAGTTTTCAAATAAGGCAAGTTTTCAGAAAAGGAAAGTCTTCAAATGAGGAAAGTGCAGAGGCAAAAGCAAATAAGGAAAGTTCAGTCAGAAGATTATTTGAAATTCAAATCGCAGATCTTTCTTTCCTTGTTCGAAGATGTGCACATACTGCAGCAGTCAAATCTTCCAATTTAGGCAGTAAGATCTCATGAAGGCACACTTGCCTCTTCTGCGTTCAGCATTCAAAATTCAAACGAAGGCTCCACCTAAAAAGGAAAGACTGGATATATATCTTTCCACTTCTGCATATTAATGACTGCATTCTCCTGCCTCTTCTGCAATCCATGCGCGCGCCACCTCTTCTGGAAGCATGATCCGCGCGTCCTTCCTCTTCTGAAAGCCTTGGTACGTGCATATTTCCTTATGAAGCTCAAGCCACGACTCTCTCTTCTTCTGAAGCCTTGAATGCATGATTCTTTCCTCTTCTGAAAGCAATTCGCGCTTCTCCTTCCATCCGGTGAGCTTGCAGTGCGATTCTTTCCTCTTTTGCAATAACTTGGGCAGCAAGTTGCATATGGGCAGCATCTTGGGCAGCCTCTACACTAATTAGGAAGCAAGGTCAGCATCTAAACTCATTTAGGAAGCACAATCTGCACCTTCTTCCCTTTCTAAGACCAAACCGCGCGCACCAACTTCCTTCCGCAGAGCATTCGCGCGCAGCCTTCCTTCTGAAACCGAAAAACGCGATTCTTTCCTTTTCAGACACATCTTGGACAGAAAATACCTCTTGGGCAGTAAGTATGACCTAGGGCAACACTTTTCAACTATAAAAGGACACATACGAAGCCTCCCCATACTCTTTACACGCCCCCTTGGAGACACCTACGGGATTCACATCTCTTCTTCTACCTTTCTTCTTTTCTTTTATTTTTTTGTTTTGTTTCAGCCATGAGAGGCTGAAACCTTTTTTCTAGTTGAAGATTAGGTGATACTTTGGTTGTTTTATGGATTGGGAGACTTGATCAAACATTGTTTAACTTTTGGTTGTTCAATATTCATACAATTTCATGCTTGATTTCAATATTGCTTTGTTGTTTAGATCTACATTGATTCTTGATTGCAAGGTAATTGATATTTGTTAGTTTGGATAATTTAAAGTCCGTAATTGCTTGGATTGTTCAAACACAAGAACACTTGGTGCACAACTAAGGAAATTGTATGATCTAGTGTTATCACCATGCATATGGGTGATTAGAATTGGTTCTCTCTATTTCTTAATGTGATTGACTATTGTAAAAGGCTTGAGGCTCAAAGACGTTCTTTGACAACTTGTTAATTAGTAATTAATTGGAGGACATTCCCTAATTGATTTAATCATAAGGAGAGATAATGGTGGTGAGAAGCTTCTTCCATCACCATGACCAATTTATTGAATCAAACAGCAGCCTACCTGGGAAGACTGCGAAGAACTCTCTCTCACTCAACAGACATTGAGGCTGGTTCCCTGCCCTCACTACTAAACTCTCAACAAGAGCTAGAAACCCTCTGATAACCTTTCCTGAGCAAACTATGAGCCTGTAGGGCTGACATCAAACCTCTAGGCACCCTACTCTGTCCTCTCTAAGGTCTACCTCTGATCCATCCTAGCCTCTGAACTCTGAACTCTCCTACCTTGTCTCTGCAGACTCAGGTAGTACCTCGAGTAGCTAGCCAATCCACCACTAGAATGACATCACACAGTCAAATCTAGAACCACTAGGTCAGCTGGAAGGCATCTACTCTCAACAAACTCTGAACTGAACCGGCAGACTGACTCTGCCACAGATGGATCACACTCGGGTCTACTGACCCACAAGAACTCTCTAAGCCCAGAAGTCATCAATCCCACCCTCTCTACGGCTCACTAAACAACCAGGAAAGTGAAACACTAGGGTTTACAAAAACATACACATCAGAACAATCAAAGGTGAGCATACCTGGCACCACTGTGTGTGATGTGTCTGCCTCCTGCTGAGCCTGAGTGAAGATCCGAGCCGGAGCTGACGGACCTTCTCCATGGAAACCTGCGGAATGAGGGGCTGCCCCTCTTCCTCTGCCTCGACCTCGTCCCTGAGACACTGCTGGGGCTGCTGGCTGACCCTCTCTACCTGAAGCGAACCGCTGAGACTGTGCTACTCGGGGCGCAGTAGGACACTCACGTGCTATGTGCCCTTCCTGTCCGCACCTGAAACAAGCTGTTGTCCCATAACGGCAGGCTCCCTTGTGTGGTCTTCCACACCTCTTACATCTTGATCTGCCTAAGCCAGAGCTTGAACCAGCACCACAACCCAGACTAGTCTTCAACCTCTTCCAAAACTTGTTCTTCTTCGACCTTCGGAGACCTCTGTTCCCTTTTCTAATGGTGTTCCCCCACTTCACTCCTTTTGAAGTAGCTGTACTCCGAGTGGAGGGATCAACTTCTCCTGATCCTGAGATTCTGGAATCCTTAGTTTGAGCGTCTTCTTGAAAACTCTCCCATGCTTTCTTCAAGCATGATCACATATAGATCTCTGTTTCTTCTTTGCACATCTCTTTCTAACTCTCTCCTTATATCCATTCCTTCTCTGCTTTCATCAAAAGACCTTCTAGGGTCCCTTGATGTTTCCCATCTGCCAACTCCACCTGCCTGCGTTCTTGGCAAAGAAGGGGGAAAGGTCTCCATACCTTCCCTCTCAGATGGATCTCCAGTCGATTTCAATGATCGACAAGCACCTCGCATCCTAGCTCCTCTCTGATGAACAACACACAAGCAGACAAGCATTAGCAATCATACGGTTCAGGTAAAAACACATGAACCTGCAACATACATGCATACATAGCATAACAGTAATGCACATGTATAAAATCATGGCATTTCACATCATCATGCAAGACAGGACTCTATATCCTATCCTAGTGGACATGATTTTACCTACTGTGCTTACCCTCCTATAAAAACAACACCTCTTTCCGATGTGGGATATCTCTATTTCTTGAGCATGTTTGCTCAGCACATCGTACTCTTGAGGCCCTAGGCTCTGATACCAATCTGTAACAGCCCGGAAAACCGGTACCCCTCTGTAACGGCCCGAACCATCACTGGCACTAGGATCCAGATCGGCTTAAGGCCGCCGGGACCCGTAGCAAGCCGACTATACTCTCTGTGTACCTGATAAATCCCATACATGGTTAAACATAAACAACAATCCTGTAAACCGACCTGGCTTAACTACTGCAACTCAGATATACAGATCTGAAACAGCCCCCAGGGCCTATACCAGTGACTACTAACCGCTGTGGGTCAAGGGATTGAAACCCTTTCTTCCCTCACGGTTGGGTCAAGGGATTTTATACCCTTTCTTCCCTCTCAGATGGGTCAAGGGATTGTATACCCTTTCTTCCCTCTCAAATGGGTCAAGGGATTTTATACCCTTTCTTCCCAAAACACAACCCACTGGCATCGCATCAAAGATGCCGTACATTAAGCCTGATTCAGCACATTTCTCATCAAGAAACGCAAAACAGGATCCATGCATAAAAGGATTAATCATACACCACACTAGGGCAAAGACACTAGGGTAAAGCACAACTCTATCCATTATATGACAGTACAGATCTATACATTACATTACAAACTAATCTTTTAATTTACATCATGTCCACTACTCTATTACATACATACATCCATGCATAACTTTACTCTTTACTCTTGCTGACTCTGACTTCCCATAGCTTCCTCTGAATCTGCAAAACTAGGGTTAAGGGAATGGGATGAGCTACTACAGCCCAGTGAGTAGAAACAACAAAACAGTTTCTTAATTACATGCTTTCATGAAATGCGTCACTGCACAAACATTTCACATCTCGGATTAGACATGACCTCAAAACTCCCTCTGTCGGTGCCCGGCCCCTATGGACACCCAGGTCACTACATGGACTAGCGCCCGACCCCTCCTATGGAGCTCACACAGGTCTTATCTAGCCATAACAGATTGTGGGCTATTGAAGTCGCCTGGGTCCAATCCCCATCAACAATGACTAATGCAATGCAACATATTCGTGTCTACTAATGCAATCAACCTATTACATACTCATGGTACTCATGATGCATGAAACATGCTAAAAAGCAGTTATCTGATCATATTCAAAGATTAAGTTTAGTTCCACTCACCTCTGGCAGACGCTGGACTGACTCTGCAACAGCTAACAGTGATAAACACCTCGGTCCCTCGGGTCCAATCCTACAATGGAGGACTCAAATGAGGCACCAAACATACTCTACACAACTCATAAACAACTCTATCATACTCCCCAAAAACCCCTTAAAACATCCTAGAACAATCATAGAAATCATGCAAAGGAAGGCTAAACAGGGCATCTTCGGCGGCACCTTCGGCGGCCGAACTCTCCCTCCAGAGCCGAACCTCACACATGTTCGGCGGCACGTTCGGCGGCCGAACCTCCCCTCCAGAGCCGAAAGTCCAAACTTTCGGGGGCAAGCTCAAGCAAGCTTAGGCAGCCGAAGCCACCTCCACAAGGGGTTCGGCGGCCGAACATACCTTCGGCTGCCGAACTTGAGTTCATCCAGAACTCAGCCTCGCACTCCACAAGCCTTCCAAACCTTCCAAACTCTCTCAACATGCTTCCAACCTCTCCAAAACATGCATAACTCATACAACAAACATATAGGAGCTTAAGACAACTTAAACTCCAACAAACAAACTCATCAAGCATACATAAAGCATAAAGGGTCCATAAACCCTAATATGCATAACCATGCAAACTCATGCATAAACTCCCTTTTCCCTTCATAAAACTCATGTAAAACACCATAAAACCAAGGATCTATACTTACCTCTTGAAGAACAAAGGCTGGTGTTGTCCAAACTTAGAGCTATGGAGGATCTAAGCTCCAAACTCTCCAAAACCTTGCTTAAAGTGCAAAACCTTCAAAACAAGGATAAAACTCACTTAACTTTGAAAGATTTAATGAAAAACCATGAAAACCATCCAAGGGAAACAAGAACTCACCTCTGGTAGTGAAAAGGAAGCAAAACTGATCCATTTCACCGACTGAGGACCCTTTATAGGCGGCTGACCGCCTCAGATTCAGCGGCCAAACCTGCATGCAAAACCATGCAACGTTCGGCGGCCGAACTTCTCCTTCGGTGGGCAAAACCCTGCAATGTTCGGCGGCCGAACTTGCCCTTCGGCGGCCGAACTTGCACTTTATCCCCTTTGGTCTCTTCCTTCACTCAACACCCAATTCCTTTCATTCAAAACTATAAAAATACTTAAAACATTTTGAAAAACATTTGTTATCTCGTCTAGAAGCCTCTAACATCCTCGAATTCCAGATTCCAACGAAGAGTCCGCCGAAAAATCAGACTTCCGATGTCGGCATCTAGCCGGGTATTACACGTCCCGTGTGGGACTGGGTTGTGTGCTGATGCAGAATGAAAGGGTGATTGCTTATGCTTCTAGGCAGCTGAAGAAGCACGAGTTGAATTACCCTACACATGACCTAGAGATGGCAGCAGTAATCTTTGCACTCAAGATGTGGAGGCATTACCTTTATGGGGTAAAATGTGAGATCTTCACAGATCATAAGAGCCTGCAGTACATCTTGAGTCAGAGAGAGTTGAATCTGAGGCAGAGAAGATGGGTAGAACTGCTTAGTGACTATGATTGCAAGATTCAGTACCATCCGGTTAAGGCGAATGTTGTGGCAGACGCCTTAAGTCGGAAATCACTTGGCAGTTTGTCCCATATTTCAGCAGAAAGGAGACCAGTGGTGAGGCAGTTCTTCGAGCTCATTAATGAAGGTCTACAGTTGGAGTTGTCTGGTACAAGTGCTTTGATAGCCCAGATGAGAGTGACACCTGTGTTTCTGGAGCAGGTGGCTCAGAAACAGCACGAGGACCCAGAGTTAGTAAAGATTGCCAGGACTGTTCAGTCAGGCAAAAATGATGAGTTCAGATTTGACAGCAAGGGGATCCTCCGCTATGGAAATAGATTGTGTACCAGATGACTTGGGTCTGAAGGGAGACATTATGAGAGAGGCTCATAATGCTAGATACAGTGTTCACCCGGGAGCCACCAAAATGTATCAAGATCTGAGAAGAGTTTATTGGTGGCCAGCCATGAAGAGAGAAATGGCACAGTTCGTGTCAGCCTGCGAAGTATGTCAGAGGGTGAAACTGGAACATTAGAAGTCATCTGAAATGCTCAACCCGCCACCTATTCCAGAGTGGAAATGGGAGAATATAGCTATGGACTTCGTGGTGGGGTTACCGGCAGCGTCCAACAGATTGGACTCCATATGGGTGATTGTGGATAGATTGACCAAATCTGCTCACTTCATCCCTGTCAAGAGTGGCTATTCTGTGGACAAGTTGGCGCAGGTGTATGTAGATGAGGTTGTCAGGCTGCATGGGGTTCCTGTTTCAATAGTGTCTGATAGAGGACTCTAGTTCACCTCCAGGTTTTGGCGGAGTCTACAGAACGCTATGAGTACCAGGTTGGATTTTAGCACTGCTTTCCATCCACAGACGGACGGACAGTTAGAGAGGACCATCCAGACAATAGAGGATATGCTCAGAATGTGTGTGCTGGATTTTGGCGGTTCTTGGAGGCAGCATCTACCCTTGGTGGAGTTTGCCTACAATAACAGCCATCCTGCTAGTATAGGGATGGCTCCATATGAAGCTTTGTATGGAAGGAAGTGCAGGTCGCCTGTCTGTTGGGAAGAAGTTGGGGAAATGGCCTTGGCAGGGCCTGAGCTTGTAGAGATCACCAGCAAAGTGGTGCCCATAATCAGAGAAAGGATCAAGACTGCTGCAAGCAGGCAAAAGAGTTATGCAGATATCCGCAGAAGGCAAGTAGAGTTTCAGGAGGGGGATTTGGTATTGCTCAAGGTGTCTCCAATGAAAGGGGTGATTCGGTTCGGGAAGAAAGGTAAGCTAGCTCCGCGGTACATTGGACCCTTTGAAGTCTTGCAAAAGGTCGGGAATGTATCGTATAAGCTGGATTTACCTGCTTCTATGGAGAGAATCCATCCGGTTTTCCATGTTTCTATGCTACGAAAGTTTGTGTCAGATCCGGGTAAGGTTCTTAGTGAGCCTGATGTGGAGGTCCAAGAAGATCTCACTTATGTTGAACAACCAGTGCGGATTCTTGACACTCAGATCAGAAAGTTAAGGAACAAGGAAATCCCGATGGTGAAAGTCCTTTGGAATCACCACAACATCGAGGAATGTACCTGGGAGACACGGGAGTCCATGCTCCAGCAATATCCTCATCTCTTCTAAGGTGAGTGTTATATGTTTTGTTGTGTGTTTATGTTTTTTAGGCTATGCATGTGTTGTTTGGTGAACATTTGGGGACGAATGTTCTTAAGGGGGGAGAATGTAATACCCGGCTAGACTTCGGTATCGGAATTCCTACCGTCCGGTGGAATCTCGGATGTCGGAAACCTCTAGAAGGGTAAAACCATGTTTTCATAAAATGTTTTAATGTATTTTATGGTTTTAAGCAAGAAAGGAAATGAGTTTTGTATGAAAATAACCTTGGAGGAAAACCCAGGTTCGGCCGCCGAACCTCAAGTTCGGCTGCTGAACATGCATGCATTTCGGGAGTGCTTTAGGCCCCCGAAGGCATGAGTGAGGGAAGTCCAGGTTTGGTCGCCGAACCTTATGTTCGGCTGCCGAACATGGCATGCATGCGGAGGCACATTAGGCCCCCGAAAGTGGCCTGGCCAGCCACCTATAAAGGGGTCCCCATGTCCGAACGGGTGAGCTTTTCTCCCCGTTTTCGGCCAAGGTGAGTTCTCTGCCGTCCCTCATCGATTTTGAGCTTCTTCCTTCGAATCTTCATGATTTTCTTATGAGTTTTCACTTGGTTTGAAGATATTTGAGCAAAAGAGCAAGTTTTGGAAGCTTGGAGACCAAAGAGTTGATTTCTCCCCATCCCCAAGCTAGGATCGTCTTTCCTCTCGATCTTCAAGAGGTAAGCTTAGATCCAACCTTCCTTGTATGTTTTAAACAAGTTTTATGAAGATCTATGGGGTAGAAATGCATGTTTAGGTTATTGTTGAGTTTATGGGTTTATGTTATGCTTATGAGTAATGTGGGTTGTTTGATGTGTTTTGGTTGGGGTTTAAGTTAGTTTGAGACCCCTATGTGCTTGTTGGCTTGAGTTTGCATGTTATAGACTAGGTTAATGCATGATGCAATGGATTGGGAGGCATTTGTGCATGGAAGATGTAACAGCCCGGAAACCAGTACCCCTCTGTAACGGCCCAAACTGCTCGGCGCTAGGATCCAGATCGGCTTAAGGCCGCCGGGACCCGTAGCAAGCCTAAACTGAACTCTGTATATCTGATAAATCCCATACATGATCCAACTAGACCCCTAGCTTTTTAAAACTTTTTCTGTAAAACCACCTGGCTTAACCTTAAAATCCCTCAGACATAACAGTCTGAAACAGCCCCCAGGGCCTACACCTGCGATTCACTACCAAGCTTAACCTCCATGCCCTATGTCGAAAAACATAGAACCCACTCTCTTAGGGTCAGCATATCACAAGTTAGCCTTGGTTTCCGCTTTGGGTCAAGGGATTGAAAGCCTTTCTTCCCTCACGGTCTGCTCTTGGGTCAAGGGATTGGAACCCTTTCTTCCCTAGTCACTGGAGTTTTATAAACACATCATACGTTAAGCCTAGTTTGACACATTTCTCATCAAGAAACGTAAAACATGATTCATGCATACACCAGGGATGAAGCATACACCAGGCAAAGCACATTCTAAACCATAAACACACTAATTACAATCTATTACATCATTTTAAATACATCTCTTTAATTTACATCATGTCCACTACTCTATTACACAATCAATACCATAGCTGACTCTCTGCTGATATCGACTTCCCCATAGCTATCTCTGGTCCTGCAAAACTGGGGTTAAGGGAAAGGGATGAGCTACTAAAGCCCAGTGAGTAGAAACAGTAAAACAGTTCATTAATTACATGCTTTCATGAAATGCGTCACTGCACAAACATTACACATCTCGGATTAGACATGACCTCAAAACTCCCTCTGTCGGTGCCCGGCCCTATGGACTTCCAGGTCACTACATGCACTAGCGCCCGGCCCCTCCTATGGAGCTCACACAGGTCTTATCTAGCCATAACAGATCGTGGGCTATTGAAGTCGCCTGGGTCCAATCCCCATCAACAATAATCAATGCAATGCAGCATATTCGTGTCTACTAATGCAATCAACCTATTGCATACTCATGGTACTCATGATGCATGAAACATGCTACAAATATATATCATTTCTCATTTTACAAAAACATTAAATTTAGTTCTACTCACCTCTGCTCCTCTAACAGGTACTGAACTGACTCTGCAACTGCTAATACTGACGACCTCCTCGCTCTCTCGGGTCCAATCCTACACAAATGGACTCGAATGAGGTGTCAAACACAACCTAAACAACTTATAAACAACTCTTAAACGACTCCCCAAAGACCCCCTAAAAGATCCTAAAACAATCATATAAAGCATGCAAAAGAAAGCTGGACAGGACACTTTCGGTGGCAGGTTCGGCGGCCGAATGTCCTCTCCAGAGCCGAAACTCATGCGCCTTCGGCGGCTGAATCTCTACTTTCGGCTGCCGAACCCTTTCGGGGGCAAGGTTCGGAGGCTGAAACACACTCCAACGATGAAAGTCTCTAACCTTCGGCGGTACCTTCGGCGGCCGAATCCCCCTTCCAGAGCCGAAACTCAAAACTCTCGGGGGTGAGTTTTGGCAGCCGAAGCCACCTCTTAAAGGGGTTCGACGGCCGAATGTACCTTCGGCTGCCGAACCTGAGTTCATCCAGAACTCAGCTTCGCCTACAACCAAGCTCCTCAATCCTTTCCAACACTCAAACATGCAAACTACAACTCCTCAACATACATATACTCTAGTATATGCACAAAGGGGTCCAAAACTACCTAAAACCCCAACAAACAACAAACATAACACATATAAATATGCTTGCACCCATAAACCATCAAAAACACACTTTTACCCTAATCATGCAACTCTACCCAAAACCTCCATAAAACCTCTATCAATCATCAAGAGAAGGTCAAGATCTACACTTACCTCTTGAAAACACAAAGATGAACGATCTGACCTTAGAGATATGGAGAAACTCTTCCTCAAGCTCTCCAAACCTCAAAACTTCTCTTTTCGCTTAAAACCATCAAAACCACATGAAAAACCACTCAAACCTTTGCAAGATTTGATAAAACCATGAAGATTAACCATGGAGGACAAGATCTCACCTCTGAAAGTGAAAAGACAAGCTATACTTATCCATTTCACCGACTGGGATTACTTTATAGGGGGCTGACCGCCTCTCCTTCGGCAGCCGAAACTGCATGCAAAACCATGCAACGTTCGGCGGCCGAACTTGGAGTTTCGGAAGCCAAACCTCAAGCACTTTCGGCGGCCGAACATTTCCTTCGGTGGCCGAACCTGCATTTTGCCTCTTTGGTCTCTTCTCTTCAAAACTCAATCCTAATCCACTCTAAACCTTTAAAAGACTTATAAACATCTTTGAAAAACCTTCCTCTTGCCCTTCTAGAACCTCTGACATCCTCGAATCCTATCGAACGGTACGAATTCCGATGCCTGATTCAGCCGGGTATTACAGAAGAGGCTGAGTTCTGCCCTTTGAAAGAACTCAGGTTCGGCAGCCGAAGGAACTTTCGGCCGCCGAACCTGCCTGTGGAGGCCAACTTTTGGCTGCCGAACCCTGCCCCCGAAAGTGGACTTTCGGCTCTGGAAGGGAGTTTCGGCCGCCGAAGGTGCCGCCGAACATGCATGAGTTTCGTCTCTGGAGGGAACCTTCGGCCGTCGAAAGTGCCGCCGAAGGTGCATGACTTTCGGCTCTGGAGGGACTTTCGGCCGCCGAACCTGCCGCCGAAAGTGCCCTGTTCAGCCTTCCTTTGCATGATTTATGTGATTGTTTTAAGGTGTTTTAGGGGGGTTTTTAGGGAGTATTTTAGAGTCATGTTCATGGATGTTTAGTCCCTCATTCGAGTCCACCTGTGTAGGTTCGGACCCGAGGAACCGAGGACCTCAGCAGTGAGATAGCTACTTCAGAGTCATTAGAGCTTCAGCCAGAGGTGAGTGGAATAACTCTTTATGTTTCAAAGCAAATAAATAAATTTTGAGCATGATACATGCATCACGTATGCCATGAGATATACTGGGTTGTTTGCATTAGAATTCACGAATATGTTGCATTGCATAACTTGATGATGATGTGGATGGATGTTGAATGATCCTTTAGTCCTCGTATGTTATGGTATGATGATGATACGGTACGGATAGCCATTGAGGTCCATTCTACGCCCCTGGCACTATGTTAAGAGAAAGACCAGTGAGGCCCATTCTACACCCCTGGTACTATGGAATGTTATGCTATGTTATGTTATGTTAAGAGAAAGACCAGTGAGGCCCATTCTACGCCCCTGGCACGATTGGACTATGTAGAGGACTATTGGTGACAAGTCCATCCTTGATGTGATTTGTTTGTGATGTGTTGCATTTCATGAAAGCATGAAATTTAAATTGAATGTTTATTTATTCTGCTCATTAGGCTTTATAGCTCACCCCTCTCCCTTAACCCCCAGGTTTGCAGGTACAGGGTAGATAGGAGGTCAGCAGGAGTAGAGTCATGTTTTATGTAATGGATAGATGTGGATATGAATATGATGTAATGTAAAAAGTATAGTATAGTAATGTAAGGTAATGATGCTTATGGAAGTTTAGAGTTGTGCTTGACCATAGTATATTGTTAATCCCTTTTCGGTACATGATCTTAAATGTTTAATGATGATTATGTAAACTAAGCTTAATGTATGTTATGATACCCCATTGGAGTATTTGATGAGGACTCCAGTGAGAGGTTTTATGTTATGATTCGTGCATGCACAGGTTTAGCTTGGTGCAGGAATGAATGAAGGAACGAATGAATGAATAAATGAGAAAGTTTTAAATTTTTATGTAATTGTTGATCATGTATGGGATTAAACAGTTATACAGGATGTATGTTAGGCTTGCTACGGGTCCCGGCGGCCTTAAGCCGATCTGGATCCTAGCGCCAGTAGCGGTCCGGTTTCCGGGTCGTTACAGATTGGTATCAGAGTCCTAGGTTCATATGGTCGGACCTAGAAAGTGTCGGGCTCATAGAGGTTATAGAAGGTCAAGCACAATAGGAAGATCATGTCCACTAGGATAGGATGTAGAGTCCTGTCTTGATTGATGATGTGAAATGCCATGATTATATGCATGTGCATTAATGATATGCTATGTATGTGATGTATGTGATGCGGGTTCATGTGTTTGCACATGAACCATTTGATACTAATGTTTATGTGATGGGTGTTGTTTTCAGTAAGCAAAATGAGAGGAACTCGTCTATCTGCACGATTGACTGGAGTACCACCGGAGGATGAGGGCATGAGTGCCCGTCCCCCTGCATTGCCAAGGGCAATGTCTAGCAGGTCTAGCAGGGAAAGAGCAGTGAGAGACCCTAGAAGGTCTTTGGATATGAACAGAAGCAGATCAGTAAGGGGAACAGTTCAAAGAGGAATGTCAGAGGATGTGGGGGATGATATGGATGTGGACCAGAGGAGGGATGGCAGTCTTGGAGTGAGTATGTCTGAAGAGGGAATGGGAGAGTCCCAAGGAGGTACTCAGGCCTCGGGATTTGTTCAGCCACCCCAGTACCCACCCTTTTCTCAGAATCTCGGGTATTCGATGGGAGGTACATCGGATTATCCCAGCTTTAGCCCTTACCACCCACACATGCCATACCCACCTTTCTACCCACCATACCCACAGTACCCTATGTACCCACCCCCATCCTTCTACCCAGGTACAACAGACCCTAACCCAGGGAATGTTGCACCTCCTCCACCATCAGCAGCACCTACTGTCCCAGAAACCCAAATACCTAAACCTAGCTCATCTGGAGGGAGCAAGGTCAAGATGACCGACTACATGAAGTTGGGTGCTCCTCAGTATGAAACCGGTGATGACCCATCTGCACATTAATGACCATGCGCTCCACTTCCTCTTCTGCAGTCCATGCGCACACCACCTGCCTTTTGAAGACCAAGGCGCGTCTCCTTCCTCTTCTGAAAGCCTAGATGCGTTCCTCTTTCCTTCTGAAGCTCCAGCCACATCTCTTTCCTCTTCTGAAGCCTTGATGCGCTCATCTTTTCCCTTGAAGCACAAGCCGCGCGCCTCTTCTCTTCTGCAGTCCATGCGCGCGCCACCTTCCTCTTCTGCAACAACTTGGGCAGCAAGTTGTGCAAGGGCAGCATCTTGGGCAGCCTCTTCACTAATTAGGAAGCAAGGGAGACCTAGGGCAGCATCTAAATTCTATAAAACGGTACACTAAGTGGCAGCCGCACCTCTTCTTCCTCTCATCTCTTCAGTTGGCGCAAGACACACCAAACGAGGCTCCTTCGGCCTCTCTCTTCTTCTTCCTTTCTTTATTTTTTGGTTTTGATTCAGCCATGAGTGGCTGAAACCTTTTTATCTAGTTGAAGATTGGTTGAAACTAAGGTTGTTTTATGGATTGTGAGATCTGAACACACATAATTTGTCTTTTGGTTATTCAATATTCATACAGTTCATGCTTGAATCTATTATTACTTTGTTGTTTTGATCAAATTGGCCACTTGATTCTTGATTGCAAGGTAATATATTGTTAGTTTGGATAATTTTAAGTCCGTAATTGCTTGAATTGTTCAAACATAGGAACACTTGGTGTAACAACTAAGAAATTGTATGATCTAGCAACATCTCATGCTTTTGAGTAGCTAGGATTGGATCTCTCTCTTTCTTCATGCAATTAACAATTGTTTGATGCCTAAGGCCCAAGGACGTTCCTTGGCAATTTGTTAATTAGTAATTAATTAGAGGACGTTCCCTAATTGGTTTAATCATAAGGAGAGACATGGTGGTGAGAAGCGTTTTCCATCTCCATAACTAATCTATTGAATCAATCAAAAAGCACGTAAGTTTCAATGATCAATCCGAACAACCAAAGTGGATCCATCTCTTCAACTTGACTTTTCTCATATTGATTTACATCTTATTTTTAATTACTTGCTTATTTAATTGCTTTCAGTAGTTGCTAATCAAATCAATCTCAAAACTCCCTATTTTACTTTTATTGCACTTTATTTTTATTCTGATTTCAGTTACTTACTTTCAGTTGCGCTTTCACTCTCTTGGTTTTATTGAGAAAAATAGATAAGTTTTCAATTCTCTGTGGATTCGATCCTTTGCCACTATCTACAGTACTATTATTGTTGATAACCGGAAAGGTTATTTTTGACCGGCTTCGACAACCACGAGTCACCAGCCTTCCTTTGCTTATTTTATGTGCATGTTTTGTTATGTTTAAAGGGGTTTTGGGGAGTTGTTTAGAGTCTTTTTATAGTTATGTTTGGTCCCTTATGTGAGTCCATCTGTGTAGGATAGGACCAGGGAGACCGTAGAGACCTGTTGTAAGTTAGCTGCATCAGAGTTAGTAAAACGTCAGTCAGAGGTGAGTAGAACTGAACTAAATTTTCGTTTAAGGAAATCAAATGTTTTAAGCATGCTCATGCATCATGAATGCCATGTATATGTATTAGGTTGTTTGCATTAGAATTCACGAATATGCTGCATTGCATAACTTTATTGTTGTTGTGGATGGATATTGGACGACCCACTAGCCCTCGAGATGATATGATATGATACGGTACGGAAGTCCAAGTGAGGCCCATTTTACGCCCCTGGCAATATGTAAGAGAAAGTTCAGGTCGAGGCCCATTGTACGCCCCTAGCACATTGGATATGTTATGTTATGTTATGTTTAAGCGAAAGTCCTGAGGAACTCCGTCGAGGGCCGGGCACATTGGATTATGTAGAGGGTTACTGGTGACAAGTCCATCTTGATGTGAATTGTTTGTGTTGTGACGCATTTCATTCGAGCATATATTTATTAAATTGTTTTTATGTTCTGCTCACTAGGCTCTTGTAGCTTATCCCTTTCCCCTAACCCCAGGTGTGCAGGACCAGAGATAGCTCGGGAAAGACAACATAGTTTCTGGTATAGTCTGATGTAATAGAATAGTTGTGGACATGTATTGTTAAATAGTTTAGAATTGTGCTTTGCCCTAGTTTTAACCTTGTAATCCCTATTCATGATCTTTTTATGTAAAAGTTTTGATTATGAGTTATGTTTGAACTAAGCTTGAGATATGTGATGTTGACCATACTGGAGCATTTGATGAGGGCTCTAGTATGGGTTTATGTTTTCAGTTATGATGCATGCAGAGGTCAAGCCTTGGTTCTTGAAAGTTTAAGTTTTTGTTATGTCTTGTGATCATGTATGGGATGTTTACCAGGTACACAGGATGTATAGTAGGCTTGCTACAGGCTCCGGCGACGTTAAGTCGATTTGAACCCTAGTGCCGATAGCGGTCCGGTTTTTGGGTCGTTACAGAGTGGTATCAGAGCACTAGGTTCATATGGTCGGACCTAGAGTGTTGGGCTCATAGATGTTATAGAAAGGCAAGCACAATAGGAAAAATCATGTCCACCAGGATAGAATGTAGAGTCCTGTCTTGATGTATATATATGATGATGATGTGTAATGCCATGATTATATGTATGTGCATTGATGATATGTTATGTATGATGAGGGTTCATGTGTGCTCACATGAACCATATGATGTTAATGTTTTGTGTTATGTTGTTTTTCAGAAGTCAGGATGAGAGGATCTCGTCGATCTGCACTTTTGACCGGTAATCCCCCGAAAAATGAGGGTATGGATGCCCTTCCCTGTAATGACCCTGAAACCGGACCGCTACCGGCGCTAGGATTCAGGTCGACTTAAGGTCGCCGGAACCCATAGCAAGCCTACTATGCATCCTGTGTACCTGATAAAATCCCATACATGAACATACATTTTCATAAAAATTTAAACTTTTCATAAACCAAGCTCGACCTGAACATTCAACATAACCTGAAAACATAAAACCCACACTAGAGCCCTCATCAAATGCTCTAGTGTGGTCAACATCACATACATCAAGCTTGGTCTAACATAACTCATTATAAAAACCTTTATATAAAAACATGTTCATTGGGATTTACAACATAACTAGGGCAAAGCGCAATTCTAATCCATTACATAATTACATGTCCACTACTATCTATTACATAAACTATACCAGCCTCTAGCCGACTCCCCGAGCTAATCTTGACCCTGCAAACCTGGGGTTAGGGAAAGGGATAAGTTACAAGAGCTTAGTGAACAGAACCATAAAAACAGTTTAATAAACATATGCTCTCATGAAATGCATCACAACATGAACAATACACATCAAGGATGGACTTGTCACCAGTAACCCTCTACTTATCCAATGTGCCCGGCCCTCGACGGAGCTCCTCAGGACTTTCGCTTAAACATAACATATCCAACTGTGCCAGGGGCGTAGAATGGGTCTCGACCTGGACTTTCTCTTACATCGTGCCAGGGGCATAGAATGGACCTCGACCTGGACTTCCATATCATAACATATCATATCATATCGAGGGCTAGTGGGTCATCCAATGTCCATCCACATCAACAACAAATTATGCAATGCATCATATTCGTGAATTCTAATGCAAACAACATATTACATAACATGGCATTCATGATGCATGAACATGCTTAAAAGTTTGATTACTTTAAAATCAATAGATTAGTTTAGTTCTACTCACCTCTGGCTGACGCTTTACTAACACTGGAGCAGTTACCTCACTGCTGGCCTCTACGGTCTCCCAGGTCGGATCCTACACAGATGGATTCAAATGAGGGACCAAACATACTCTAACAAGACTCTAAACATCTCCCCAAAACCCCCCTAAAACATCACAAAACTTACACACAAAACAAGCAAAGGAAGGCTGGGCAGGGGACTTTCGATGGTAGGTTCGGCAGTCGCAGGTCCCTACAGATCTGAAAGTCAGGCACTTTCGGGGGCAGGTTCGGCTGCCGAAGGTCTCCACGGATTCGAAAGTCACTAACCTTTGGGGGCAGGTTCGGCGACCGAAACTCCCTTCCAAATCCGAAAGTCCATGCTTTCGGGGGCAGCTTAGGCGGCCAAAGGCTGCCTCCACAGGCAGGTTCGGCGGCTGAACCTTGCTTCGGCGGTCGAACCTGGGTTCTCCAGAATGGCAGAACCCGATTCTGCCCTAAACATTTCAGCCCCAAAACTTCCCCAAACCTCACTCCTAACTTCCTAAAGCATGCAAACTCACTTCAACATACATAAGGGGCATAAAAACTAACTTAAGCCCCAACAACATCAACAAAAACATCACATAAGCATGTATTAATCATTTAACCCAACTCAAAACTTTTAACCTTAGATCTAGCCATTTCATGCATTATAAGCCCTTAAACCTCTTAAAACTTACTTAAAACATAGGAAAGAGCAATGATCTACACTTACCTCTTGAAAATCAATGGTAGATGTGACCCAAACTTGGAGATGAGGAGAAAACGGTCTCCGAAGGTCTCCAAGCTTTAAAACTTTGGATTCAAGCTTAAAACTTCAAAAACAAGCGAAAACTCATGAAAATATGAAGGGAAAACATAAAATCATTAAAGGAAGGGCAAGAACTCACCTTTGCCAGAAAATGGAGAGAGAAAACTCTCCCATTTTTGGACTGGAGGCCTCTTATAGGTGGCTGGCCAGACCACCTTCGGGGGTCGAATGAGCTCCCACGGCAGCACCATGTTTGGCGGCCGAACATGAGGTTTGGTGGCCGAACCTGGACTTTTCCTTCAAAAATATTTTTCTTTCATTTTTAAAACTTTAACTCAAAACCAAACAATAAAATCATGAAAAACATTTTATAAAAACATATATTACCCTTCCAGAGGTTCTGGTATCCGAGATTCCGAATTCCAACAGAGATTCCGTCGGAATGTTGGAATTTCGACGCCGGAGTCTAGTCGGGTATTACATTCTTTCCCCTTTTAAGAACATTCGTCCCCGAATGTTCAAACAACATGCAAGTAAACATAGCATCAAGAAAAACACATAAAACATAAAACACTTACTTCAAAAGAGATAGAGGTACTGCCTAAGCATGGATTCTCGAGTCTCCCAAGTGCACTCTTCCATGTTGTGGTGATTCCAAAGGACTTTCACCATCGCGATTTCCTTGTTCCTCAGCTTTCTGATTTGTGTGTCTACGATCCGCACTGGCTGCTCAACATAAGTGAGATCTCCTAGGATCTCCACCCCTGGTTCATTAAGAACCTTACTCGGATCCAACACAAACTTCCGTAACATGGAAACATGGAAAACCGGATGGATTCTCTCCATTGAAGCAGGTAAATCTAACTTGTAGGATACATTCCCAATCCTTTGCAGGATTTCAAAGGGTCCGATGTATCTTGGAGCTAGTTTACCCTTCTTCCCAAAATAAATCACCCCCTTCATAGGAGACACCTTAAGCAATACCCTATCCCCCTCCTAGAACTCAACATGCTTCCTGCGGACGTCTGCATATCTCTTTTGTCTGCTCATTGCTGTCTTGATTCTTTCTCTGATAATGGGCACTACCCTGCTGGTGATCTCAACTAACTCTGGCCCTGCTAGAGCCCTTTCTCCCACTTCTTCCCAGCAGACTAGGGACCTGCACTTCCTCCCATATAGAGCTTTACAAGGAGCCATCCCTATGCTAGCATGATAGCTGTTATTGTAGGCGAACTCCACCAATGGCAGATGTTGCCTCCAAGAACCGCCAAAATCTAGCACACACATTCTTAACATGTCTTCTATGGTTTGGATGGTCCTTTCTGTCTGTCCGTCAGTCTGTGGATGAAAGGCAGCGCTAAAGTCCAACCTCGTGCCCATAGCATTCTGTAGACTCCGCCAAAACCTGGAGGTAAACTGGGGTCCCCTATCCGACACAATTGAAACTGGAGCCCCATGAAGCCTAACGATCTCCTCCACATAAACCTATGCCAGTTTGTCCACAGAGTAGCCACTCCTGACAGGGATAAAGTGAGCAGATTTGGTCAGTCTGTCCACTATCACCCATATAGAGTCTAATCTGTTGGACGTTGCTGGTAGCCCCACTACGAAATCCATTGCCACATTTTCCCACTTCCACTCTAGAATCGGTAGTGGGTTGAGCATCCCAGCTGGCTTTTGATGCTCTAGCTTCACCCTTTGATAGATATCACAAGCGGACACAAACTGCGCCACTTCCTTCTTCATAGCTGGCCACCAATAAACCTTCTTCAGATTCTGATACATTTTGGTGGCTCCAGGGTGTACGCTATACCTAGCATTATGAGCCTCTCTCATAATGTCTCCCTTCAAACTCACGTCATCTGGTACGCATAACCTGTTTTCGTAACAGAGGATCCCTTTGTTGTTGAAACAAAAATCCTCATTCTTGCCTGACTAAACAGTCTTGGCAATTTTCACCAACTCGGGGTCCTCATACTGTTTCTGCGCCACTTGGTCCAGAAACACGGGTGTCACTCTCATCTGAGCCACTAGTGCACCTGTACCAAACAACTCTAACTGTAAACCCTCATTGACGAGCTTGTAAAATTCTCTCACCACCGGCCTTCTCTCTACTGTAACATGGGACAAACTGCCAAGTGATTTCCGACTGAGGGCATCTGCCACTACATTTGCCTTACCCGGATGATACTGAATCTTGCAATCATAGTCACTAAGCAATTCTACCCATCTTCTCTGCCTTAGGTTCAACTCTTTCTGACTCAAGATGTACTGCAGACTTTTATGATCTGTAAAGATCTCACATCTTACCCCATAAAGGTAATGCCTCCACATCTTGAGTGCAAAGATCACGGCTGCCATTTCTAGATCATGTGTAGGGTAATTCAACTCGTGCTTCTTTAGCTGCCTAGAAGCATAAGCAATTACCCTCTCATTCTGCATCAACACACAACTTAGTCCCACTCGGGATGCATCACAAAACACTGTGAAGTCTTCATCACTTGTAGGCAGAGCTAACACCGGTGCTGACGTCAACCTTCTCTTCAGCTCTTCAAAGCTTTCCTCACACTGTTCTGACCAAACAAACCTCTGATTCTTTTTGGTCAGCCTGGTCATAGGAGCAGCAATTCTGGAGAAGTCCTGCACGAACCTCCTGTAGTAACTTGCCAAACCCAAAAATCTTTTAATCTCTGTTACTGTAGTGGGTCTAGGCCAGTTAGCTACAGCTTCAACTTTCTTGGGATCTACCTCAATTTCCTTTTCTGACACTACATGCCCCAAGAAAGAAATGCTCCTCAACCATAATTCACACTTGGAGAACTTAGCATATAAGCCGTGTTCTCTCAGGGTCTGCAACACTGTCCTCAGATGATGGGTATGCTCCTCTGCATTCCTGGAATACACTAAAATATCATCGATGAAGACAATAACGATGTGATCCAGAAACTGACTAAAAACTCTGTTCATGAGGTCCATGAATGCTGCAGGGGCATTGGTCAGCCCGAACGGCATCACTAGGAACTCATAATGCCCATATCTGGTCTTAAAAGCTGTCTTTGACACATCCTCTTCTCTGACCTTCAATTGGTAGTAATCTATCTTGGAGAAACAACCGGCTCTTGCTAGCTGGTCAAATAGATCCTCAATCTTGGGTAGCGGATACTTGTTCTTAGTAGTGACCTTGTTCAACTGTCTGTAGTCGATACAAAGTCTTAAGGATCCATCCTTCTTTTTTACAAACAACACTGGAGCACCCCAAGGTGAGGTACTAGGTCGGATGAAACCCTTATCTACCAACTCTTGCAACTGCTATTTCAACTCCTTTAACTTTGCAGGTGCTATCTTGTAGGGAGGGATAGAGATGGATCTAGTTCCTGGCATCACTTCAATTTCAAACTCTATCTCCCTAGCAGGTGGTAAACTTGGTAGCTCGTCTGGGAAAATATCTAGGAACTCTCTAACTACGGGCACTAAAGCTGGTTCCCTGACCTAATTGTTAAGCTCTCTGACATGAGCAAGAAATCCCTGACAACCCCTCCTAAGCAACCTATGAGCCTGAAGGGCTGATATCAAACCTCTAGGCTGATATCAAACCTCTAGGCATCCCTACTCTGTCCCCTCTGAAGACTACCTCTGACCCATCCTGATCTCTGAACTTGACTACCTTGTCTCTGCAATCCAAGGTAGCACCATGAGTAGAAAGCCAATCCATCCTTAGAATGATGTCAAAATCGGTCAAATCTAGAACCACAAGGTCAGCTGGAAGGCATCTACCCTCAACAAACACTGGACTACATCGGCAGACTGACTCTGCCACAGATGGATCACACTTGGGCCCACTGACCCAAAGAGGACACTCTAGCCCAGAAGCTATCAAACCCAACCTCTCTACGGCTCTCGGAGCAATAAAAGAAAGAGAAGCTCCAGGGTCCATAAGAGCAAACACATCAGAACATCCAATGATAAGATTACCTGATACCACGGTGTTTGACGTGTTAGCCTCCTGCTGAGTCATGGTGAAGATCCATGCTGGAGCTGATGGACCTTCTCCATGGGAACCTGCTGAAGAAGAGGCTGTCCCTCTCCCTCTACCACGACCTCTGCCTTGTGACATGGTTGGAGCTACTGGCTGAGCCACACTACCAGAAGCTGTCCACTGGGACTGAGCCATCATAACTGCATTGGGACACTCATGTGCCATGTGCCCCTCTTGTCCGCATCTGAAACATGCCGTAGTCCCAAACCGACAGACCCCCTTGTGCGGCTTACCGCACCTCATGCACCCGGAGCTATCTGAACCAGAGCTCCAACCACCACCCATTCCCAGACCAGACTTTAACCTGTTCCAGAACTTGTTCTTCTTAGGCTTGGACTTGCTCCACTTCTTACCTTTTGTGGCAGCTTCACCCAGAGAGGAGAGATCAATATTCCCTATACCCGGGGTTTTGGAACTCGAGGACTGTGCCACCTGCTGTTTTACTGTCCCCTGAATAATGGCACTAGCCTCCATCTTTCTAGCTGCATCCACTATGGTGTGGAAGCTCTCCCTCTCTGCCGCTAGGATCAGGGAGGAATACCTTGGATGAAGTCTCATGGTATACCTCCTAGCTTTCTTCTGATCTGTATCATATGCCTGTTGTAACGACCCGGAAATCGGTACCCCTCTGTAACGGTCCGAACCATCACTGGCACTAGGATCCAGATCGGCTTAAGGCCGCCGGGACCCGTAGCAAGCCGACTATACTCTCTGTGTACCTGATAAATCCCATACATGATAAAAAAATACTCAACAATCCGGTAAACTCTCCTCAGAGTTACCAAGCTTCGACCTGCATGCACTATGTCTGAAAACATAGAACCCACTCTCATAGGGTCAGCATATCACAAGTCAGCCTTGGATCAGCACATTTCTCATCAAGAAACGTAAAACAGGATCCATGTACAAAGGGATGAATCATACACCACACTAGGGCAAAGATACTAGGGTAAAGCACAATTCTATCCATGATCTGATAGTACATATCTATATATGACATTACAGACTAATACATTAATTACATCATGTCCACTATTCTATTACAAACATACATTCATGCATATCTTTCCTCTTTACTTTTGCTGACTCTGACTTCCCATAGCTATCTCGGAACCTGCAAAACTGGAGTTAAGGGAGTGGGATGAGCTACTACAGCCCAGTGAGGAGGAACAATAAAACAGTTCATTAATTACATGCTTTCATGAAATGCATCACATCACAAACATATTATCTCAAGGATGAACTTGTCACCAATAGCCCTCTACTATTTACATATAGTCATATGTCCAACTTGCCAGGGGCGATTAGGCCTCACCTGGACTTCTCTTAAGTCACGCATAGCATACATGTCTAACTGTGCCCGGGGCGATTAGGCCTCACCGGGACGTCTCTTAACTGACTGACTCTTACCTGACTGTCTCACAGTACCAGGAGCGACCTGGTCTGTCCAGGAGCGACCTGGTATGGCTATCTCATGCCATATCCCATCTGATCTCATAGGATCTTATCTCATATCAAGGGCTAAGGATCATCCAACATTCATCCACATGAACAACATCTTATGCAATGCATCATATTCGTGAATTCTAATGCAACACAACCTAATAGATAACATGGCATTTTATGATTCATGGAGCATGCTAGACGCGTGTCATTTCTGAATTTAAAACATCAAGTTTAGTTCCACTCACCTGTAGCCACTGCTTGGCTAACTCTGGGCTATCTCTACCTCTGAAGCAGCTACTACTGCTAAACACCTCGGTTCCTCGGGTCCAATCCTACAATGGAGGACTCAAATGAGGTACCAAACATACTCTATACAACTGATAAACAACTCTTACACAATTCCCCAAAAACCCCCTAAAACATCCTAGAACAATCATAGAAAGCATGCAAAGGAAGGCTGAACAGAGCACCTTCGGCGGCACATTCGGCGACCGAATGCTCCCTCCAGAGCCGAACCTCATGCATGTTCGGCGGCACCTTCGGCGGCCGAACCTCTCCTCCAGAGCCGAAAGTCCAAACTTTCGGGGGCAAGCTCAAGCAAGCTTAGGCAGCCGAAGCCACCTTCTCAGCACGTTCGGCGGCCGAATCCTCCTTCGGCTGCCAAACCTGAGTTCATCCAGAACTCAGCTTCGTGCACAACATGCCTCTCAAACCTCCAAACCCTCAACACATGCAACCAACCTCTCTAAAACATGCATAACTCCTACAACAAGCATATAGGAGCTTAAGACAACTTAAACTCCAACAAACAAACTCAGCAAACAAACATAAAGCATACTTTTATCACAAAAACACCAAAAAACCCTAAACATGCATATCTACCCATAAACTCTCTTTTCCCTTCATCAAACTCATGTAAAACATCATAAAAACTAAGGATCGACCCTTACCTCTTACAGAACAAAGGCTGGTGTGATCCAAACGTAGAGCTATGGAGGATCTAAGCTCCAAACTCTCCAAAACCTTCGTCAAAATGGAAAACCTTCGAAAACCAACATAAAACTTACTTCACTTTGAAAGATTTGATGAAAAACCATGAAAACCATCCAAGGGGAACAAGAACTCACCTCTGGGAGTGAAAAGGAAGCAAATCTGATCCATGTCACCGACTGAGGGCTCTTTATAGGCGGCTGACCGCCTCAGCTTCGGCGGCCAAACCTGCATGCAAAACCATGCAACGTTCGGCGGCCGAACTTGGAGTTTCGAGGGCCAAACCTAAGGCACTTTCGGCGGCCGAACATCACCTTCGGCGGCCGAACCCGCACTTTGTTCCCTTGGCCTTTTCTCTTCAACACTCAAGTCTTTTCTCTTTCAAAACCTTAAAACACTTAAAATGATTTTAGAAAACCTTTCTCTTACCCTTCTAGAATTCTCCGACATCCTCAAATGCCAGATTCCAACGGAAATTCCGCCGAAAAATAGGAATTCCGATGCCGGCATCTAGCTGGGTATTACATTCTACCCCCCTTACAAAAACATTCATCCCGAATTTTAACAAACATACAAATAAACAAACGAAGCGAAAATCTGCTCTCCAAAGAGAAACACAGATATCGCTGGAGTAAAAACTCCTGGGTCTCCTATCCATACGACACTCCTAGGGTGATTCTAAGGGGCTTCCCTTAACAGATCTTCCTGTTCTTCTATTCTGCGAGTTGCGTGTATATGATCCACTTTAACTCTACTCTATAGGTGAGATTCCCTGAGATCTCCACCTCTGGTTCATACAGAACCTTTATCGGATCCAACACCACTCCAGAACAAAAGAAATAAGGAAACCAAATGGTTCGCCTCTTAGAAGCAGGTAAATCCTACCTCTTTAATCCTCTACAGGATTCCACGGATTTACCCTTTTATCTCTTAACCTTCAATGGATCACCACATACTGGAGACACCACAACAACACTGTAACCTTCCGCTACGCACTCTGATCCTTGCCCGCTTTTCTTCTTCTTTACTACACTGGTTTCTTCTCTTATGATCTCTTCCTGCTACATTGGACTAACTCTAGCTGAGGAGAGCTAGCACCTAGATTTCAGATCTAGCTTGGAAAACAACTGGCTCCTGCCAGCTGATCCAACCGATCCTCAATCTGAAGTAATACCTGTTCCTATAGGATAAACTGGTAAGCGACTTTCGACTGAGGGCAGCTAACATCTCATCTGCCTCACCCCATAGATACTGGTTCGTAATCTCAGAGTCGCTAAGCAGTTTTACTACCTATTACCTCATTTGATCGATAAAGATCTCATCTCTTACCCCATACGGGTAGTGCCTCCACATCTTGAGACAACTGCTATCTCTCGACCATGTGTAGGATAATTCAACTCATGCTTCTTTAGCTGCTTAGAAACATAAGTAATTACCCGGCTACTTACCTTACCATACAAGCTAGGCCTACAAGGGATGTATCACAAAACACTGTGAAATCCTTAGTACTGGTAGACAAAGCTACCCCTGGTACTGTCCTATACTGACGTCAGTTTTACTTTCGTGCTGCACAACCCTTGTTACCCTAGTCACACAACTTCGGGTCTTTCTTGCTCATTAGAGTGACACCGTCTAGAGATGTGACCTTTCTGTAGCAATCTGCCAAAACCCAGAAACTACTCATCCTTGTCACTGAGATGGATCTAAGCCAATTGCTATAACTTTTTACTTTCCTGGGGGTCTACTTCACTTTCTTTTCTGGTATTGAACTCCTTCTTACCGAAGCAACTCCAGGAATTTGTCCGTGTATTCATCTACACTCATGTCTTCAGTTTGTCTCAGCTGTTCGAACTCAATCACTTTCAGCTCCCTTGAACTATCAGGAAAAGCCCATCCTGCAAATTCATTGGCAAACTGCTCCCAGGATGAGCTATCCAATCTTAGGTCCACATAATTCTTAAACCACTCCTTAGCCTTATTGCATTTAAGAGTGAACCCCGCCATCTGAATGGCTCTGCTGTCGCTAGCTCCCAACTCATCCGTTATCATCTTTATCGTTTTGAGATACTCAAACGGATTATCTCCTGTTTTAAACTTGGGAGCATCCAACTTCAGATAGTTGGTCATTTTTACCTTGCTCCCATCCGATGGGTTGGGTCTAGAAGATTGGGTTTCAGGAACCCTTGGTTCTACTGGGGGAGGAGGAGGTGGTGCAACATTCCCTGGGTTAGGGTTTACTGGATTCTGATGAAAGGGTGAGGGTGGAAACTGTTACTGTATATGCCCTAAGCCATTATCTTGGACCTTTTTGTATGTCATTTTGGTTATTAATAAAAGAGGTTTTTATCATTATTATTTGTTTGCATGTTACATAATAATGATTATCATCCCTAGTTACTTATTATTATGTTGATAATAATAAAATATAGCTAATATGATTATTGATTGATAATCATGAGATGATTATGTATATGTTGATATAATTCAATAATCATAGATACTTGTTAGAGAACAAAGTATTGGATGGAACCGCACTGAGATCACTACATGGGTTATTGTCATAAGTGAATCTCAAAGTAGTTATGTCTTAATCCTTTGACTTGAGATTGTCATAGTTTCCAACATAAGGACTGTTATGTTTTGACATAACCAAACATTGTCTTTAATCGAACAATCATAAAGGTTATGATTGAGCATAATAGAAATTATGTAGAGGATAATGAACAATCAAGATAGGATTTATCCCTCTCTCTGAGAGAGATATCTTCTGGGCCCCTCGATAAGTGAGACTGAGAAATGCATAGCCGTGCTCAAATGAATTGATAGTGTGATCAATATCATTTGAATTTATCAGTCTACTTAGAGATCGAGAAATCACAAGTTTGAAAATTATAAGTTTGACATTGACCATGACTTATGTTCAAACTAGATATCGTGTGATAAAGGGATTAATACATGTTCTATTTATTAGGCTTTATTGGACTATTGATCCTCATATTAGTTGGGTAGTCATAATGTCTTGCTAGAGGCCACTTATGACTTATGGGCCTTGTGAGACTGGGCCTATTGCCAATTAATGTGAGCCTATTGGGTCACACACAAAAGAACGTTGTTGATGTGCTATGACATATTAATGGGCTAAAAGCCCAAAGCCCATTAATATAATTAATAATAATAAAATGTTATTATTATTAGTATTAATCGTTGATATAATTAATAATAATAAGTGTTATTATTATTAATATTAATTATTAATATAATTAATAATAATAAAGTGTTATTATTATGAGATAATAATATTTAAAAGATCTGCAGTCTATCTGTAACTGTTACAGATAAAGAACTCTATCACATAAGATATTTGAGTATATGTGAGATTGTGATAGTGGGTTATGAACATAACTCGTTTTAGGAAAAGGAGTTGTGGGATGAACACAACTCTTTTTAGGAAAAGGAGTTGTGGGAGAAACAAAAGACTGAAACATATAAATACTCTTTCTACGAATTGTGGAAGGGACATTTTGACAAAACTCAGTCTAAAAAGCTGTAGATTGGACATTTTGAGAAAACTCAGTCTAAAAAGCTGTAGATTGTGGAGCACATAATCTATCTATCTTTGAGAGAGCTAGCACTCTAGAAGGATAGAAGATGTTCGTGTGGATACCATAGAGAGTGTTCGTTTGAAAAAGCAGCACCATCAGTCCGGCATTGTATCTTCTCGATGAGATTAACAGGTTAGTCTCACATCCTTCTTATGAAATAAATGAAGCACTCGGATTCTGGAAAAAGGAAATCCGAGATTTTTATTTTTCCGTTGCGCCTTTGGGTTACAATAATCTCAGAATTTCCCAACAGTGGTATCAGAGCCAGCCTGTGCTTTTCGTTTAAATTAATTATGCCATGATTGATATTATATATGCGATATATGTTTATTAAAATGGCATGATAATTATGGATAAATGATCAGATCATTTAGGTATTTTTGTTAGGAAAAATTAAATTAATAAAAATTAAAAAAAATGGAAAAATGGATTCACCCATAAATTGTTGAGGACCAGACCATCACATGTGAAGGCCACATGTGAGTACTGGTGCGGCGGCTGCTGTGTGGTGATTGCTGGAATGGGTTCACTTGGATTCGGTGAGGACCAAACTTCCTATGCGACGTCATCCATCATGAGCCCTCGGCGCTAGTCAAATGGCCAGTTATCGCGCAATTGTTGCGCATCGGGGTGGAATTCGGATAGTCGACGGCATGTGGCGGCTGGGGAAGATGCCGGAGCAATCTTCCTGAGGAAGAAGATGTGCCAATTACCATTCTGCCCCTAGAAATAAAATAATAATAAAAATAATATATATAAGTAAAAAGTCATAATAAGGTTCCATCCCGATAGCATTGATATATAAAATTCATTATAAAGCTATGAATTCAGCTTTGGAACTAAATATAAATTACAACCTAAGTTAGGAGAGACAAGATTTCTGCAGACAGACTTAACTAAAACTAATACGGTAATTCCTAAAACAATCCAGTGGAAAGACATGACCTTGCCAGATGAATGGATATTAGAAGGAGTAGTTCCTCCACCAATATTATAAGAAGGATTAGTATTATAAAAAGAAATATATAGCAAGACCTAGTAATGACGAATACTATAAGAAGAAAAATTATAAACCCTATAAAAAATATAGAAGGAAAGCACCAGTAAATAAAGCTCAGAATAAAAAATTGTTTAAAGATTTAATATGCTATAATTGTAATAGGAAAGGCCATACATCTAAGTTTTGTAAGTTTAATAAAAAATTAAATGAGTTAGAATTAGATGAAGAAATAATAAATAAAATCCAGGAGTTATATATAGACTTTCTGAATTTTTAAATCTGATTTTTTATATATGTTTCGATCCATTGTTTTGTTGGTATCAGAGCCATAGGTTTTTGGTGTATGAGCATGTTTACATGATAAAGAATCCATTTTGAAAAATTTTGAAAGAGTATGTTTTGGGTATGCCGACTGAACCCGTTTTAGCCAAAGGTGTTAGGCGTCATAGGGTATAACAGGCAGTGGCTGCGACATAATTCAAAATTATAGAAATGGATCCTTTTTTGTGTAAATCGGCAAGTACAGTAAAATCAGATGACTCAGAATCTTCAGAGATTAAAAGAGTAATAAATAAAAATGAGTTAATATTAGAAGATTTTGTAAAAGCTATAGATGAATGGGAAATTTCTAAGGTAGATAAAGAACAAATTTATAAAATTCCTAAATTAAATTGTAATACCCGGCTAGACTCCGGTATCGGAATTCCTACCGTCCGGTGGAATCTCGGGTGTCAGAGACCTCTAGAAGGGTAAAACCATGTTTTCATGAAATGTTTTAAATGTTTTGATAATTTTAAGTAAAGAGGAAATGAGTTTTTGAATAAAAACAACCTTGGAGGAAAACTCAGGTTCGGCCGCCGAAACTCAAAGTTCGGCCGCCGAACATGCATGCATTTCGGGTGAGCCTTAGGCCCCTGAAGGCATAAGTGAGGGAAGCCCAGGTTCGGCCGCCGAACATGGCATGCATGCGGAGGCACGTTCGGCCCCCGAACGTGGCCTGGCCAGCCACTATAAAAGGGTGCCTTAGCCGAAAATGGGCGAGCTTTTTCCCCATTTTCAGCCAAGGTGAGTTCTCCGCCGTTCCTCACCAATCTTTGATGTTCTTCCTCTAGATCTTTCAAGATTTTCATTTGTTTTAGCTTTGTTTTGAAGATTTGAGCTTTTGAACAAAGTTTTGGAGTTTGGAGGTTCAAGAACCCAATCTCTCCCACCTCCGAGTTTTAGGTCGTCTCTCTCTCGATCTTCAAGAGGTAAGAGCCGATCTTAAGCTCATTGCATATTTTAAGTAGATCTATGGGGGTAGAATGCATGTTTAGGTTATGGTTGTGTTTATGGGTTTAATGTGTGTTCTTGAACAATGTGGGTGCTTGATGTGTTGTAGAGGGGGGTTTATGTTGTTTTGAGGCCCCTAGGAACATGTATGCTTATGTTTGTGTGTTGTAGAATAGGTTTGATGCATGTTTGGTAGGTTTGGAGGCGATATGTGCAAAGGGAGCCAAGTTTCTGCCCTTTGGCAGAAACCAGGTTCGGCAGCCGAAGGACTTTCGGCCGCCGAACATGGCTGGGGAGGCAGCCTTTCGGCTGCCGAAGCCTGCCCCCGAAAAGAGACTTTCGTCTCTGTCTGGGAGTTTCGGACGTCGAAGGTGCCGCCGAACCTGCCTGACTTTCGGCTCTGGAGGGACTCTCGGCCGCCGAACCTGCCGCCGAAAGTGCCCTGTCCAGGACTCCTTTGCATGTTTTTGCATGATTGTTTTGAGGTGTTTTAGGGGGTTTTTGGGGGATGTTTTTAGAGTTATGTTCTAGTTGTTTGGTCCCTCATTTGAGTTCACCTGTGTAGGTTCGGACCCGAGGAACCGAAGACCCCAGCAGTGAGTTCAGCTGCTTCTGAGTCAGTAGAGCTTCTGCCAGAGGTGAGTAGAATAAACCTTTATGATTTAAAGCAAATAAATTATAAAGTTTTGAGCATGTTCATGCATCATGAATGCCATGCGATGAACTAGGTTGTTTGCATTAGAAATCACGAATATGTTGCATTGCATTTATGGTGTTGTTGTGGATTGGTTATTGGATGACCCTTTAGTCCTCATATGATATGATGATGATGTTACGGCATGATATGGTATGGAAGTCCAGGTTGTACCCATTCTACGTCCCTGGCACTATGTAAGAGAAAGTCCAGGTTGTACCCATTCTACGTCCTTGGCACATTGGTATGTTATGATATGTTATGTTAAGAGAAAGACCGGTTGTACCCATTCTACGTCCCAGCACTTTGGAATGTAGAGGACTATCGGTGACAATACCATTCGAGATGTGATTAGTTGTGATGTGTTGCATTACATGATGGCATGATATTTTAAATGTTGTTTTCTATTATTCTGCTCACTGGGCTCTAGTAGCTCACCCCTTTTCCCTAATCCCTCAGGATTACAGGTACGGGCTAGGCAGAGAAGTCAAGCAGAGTATAGTCATGTGTTTGTAATAGATAGAAAGTGGACATGATAAATTGTAAGATGATGTAAAGTTGAATAGTTATGTTATGTATAATGATTCTGAGGTTTAGAAGTGTGCTTGACCATAGTTTATTGTAATCCCTTGTTGATACATGATCTTAATGTTTATTGTTGATTATGTTTAACCAACTCAACACATGTTATGCCACCCATTGGGGGCATTGATGAGAACCCACAGAGGGGTCTAGTTTATGATTATGGCTATGTTCAGTGCATGCACAGGTTGAATTTGGTGTATGATGGAATGTATGAAAGAAAAGTTTTAATTTTTATGTATGATTGTTGATCATGTATGGGATTAAACAGGTTTACAGGTTACATGTCAGGCTTGCTACGGGTCCCGGCGGCCTTAAGCCAATCTGGATCCTAGCGCCGGTAGCGGTCCGATTTTCGGGTCGTTACAGAATGGTATCAGAGCCCTAGGTTCATATGGTCGGACCTAGAGTGTCGGGCTCATAGAGGTTATAGAAGGTCAAACACAATAGGAAGATCATGTCCACTAGGATAGGATATGGAGTCCTGTCTTGTTTGATGATGTGAAATGCCATGATTTTATACATGTGCATTAATGCTATGATATGTATGTGATGAGGGTTCATGTGTGCCCACATGAGCCATATGATGCTAATGTTTACTTGTTATGTGCACTGTTTTTCAGAAACTAGGATGAGAGGAACTCGTCGATCTGCACGATTGACTGGAGTGCCACCTGAGGATGAGGGCATGAGCGCCCATCCTCCTACATTGCCTAGGGCAATGTCAAGCATGTCCAATAGGGACAGAGCAGTAAGAGACCCTAGAAGGTCTCTGGATCTGGGTAGGAGCAGATCAGTGAGGGGAACAGTTCAGGGAGGAATGTCTGAAGACATGGCGGATGATATGGATGTAGAGCAGAGGAGGGATGGCAGTCTGGGAGTTAGAATGTCAGAAGAGGGAATGGGAGAGTCCCAAGGAGGCACCCAGGCCTCGGGATTTGTTCAGCCACCCCACTACCCACACTTCTCACAAAATCCCGGGTATTCGATGGGAGGTACATCGGATTACCCTAGCTTCACCCCTTATCCCACACAGATGCCATACCCACCCTACTATCCACCATACCCACAGTATCCAATGTATCCACCTCCACCTTACTATCCAAATCCAACAAACCCTACCTCAGAAAATGTTGCATCACCTCCACCACCTACAGAACCAGCAGCCCCTGTTACTCAACCTCCTAGACCTAGCTCAGCCAGTGAGAGCAAGGTCAAGATGACCGACTACATGAAGTTGGGTGCTCCTCAGTATGAAAAAGGGGATGACCCATTCATGTATCTTGAAAGGGTTAAGGTGATCACAGATGAGATTGGGGCTGATGACAGTAGAGCCATTCAGATGGCTGGGTTCACGCTTAAGTGCAAGAAGGCTCGAGAGTGGTTCAAGAATTATGTGAACCCGAGAGTGGACAGCATGTCTTGGGAAGAGTTTGCAAACGAGTTTGCAGGATGGGCTTTCCCAGATAGTTCAAGGGAGCTGAAGATGATAGAGTTTGAGCAGTTGAGGCAGACTGATGAGATGGGTGTAGAGGAGTTCACAGACAGATTCTTGGAGCTGTTGCCATTTGCAGGGCAAAACCTTGACACAGACCAGAAAAGGTCAAGGAGGTATATCATGAAACTCCACTCCAGATATTCCTCCTTGATCCAGTCAGCAGATAGGGAGAGCTTCCATGCCATAGTGGATATGGCCCGGAAAATGGAGGCCAGTGCCATCGTTCAGGGAACAGTCAGACAGTCAGTGGCATAGCCTTCTGGTTCCAAGACCCCAGGCTCTTCTTCTCTGAGTGCGACAGCTTCAGGTAGCAAAAGGTGGAGTAACACCACTAGGAAGCCGAAGAAGAACAAGTTTTGGAACAAAGTCAAGTCCAGTCTGGGACTAGGGAGTGGCTCGAGCTCTGGTGCGGATAATGCAGTTTGTGCAAAGTGTGGTAGACCACACAGGGGAGTTTGCCGGGCTGGGACAGCAGCCTGCTTCAGATGCGGGCAAGAGGGACACATGGCTCGAGAGTGTCCTAGGGCAGCTTTTGGAGCACAGTCCCAGCAGACAGCTTTAGGTAGTGTAGCGCAGCCAGCAGCTCCAGCCGCGACTCAGGCCAGTGGCAGAGGTAGAGGGAGAGGAGCAGCCTCTTCTTCAGCGGGCTTCAGAGGTGAAGGTCCATCAGCTCCAGCACGGATCTTCACGATGACTCAGCAGGAAGCAGATGCATCTAACACCGTGGTGGCAGGTAACTTAGTCATTGGTTGTTCAGATGTGTATGCCTTGATGGACCCTGGTGCATCTCATTCTTTTATTGCTCCGAGAGCCGTCCAGAGGTTGGGGTTGATGATCTCTGAGTTAGAGTGTCCTCTCTGGGTCAGTGGACCCAAGTGTGATCCATCAGTGTCAGAATCAGTCTGCCAATGTAGTCCTGTGTTTGTTGAGGGAAGATGCTTGTCCGCCGACCTTGTGGTTCTAGACTTGATAGATTTTGACGTCATTCTAGGGATGGACTGGTTATCTACCCATGGTGCTACCTTGGACTGCAGGGACAAGGTAGTCAAGTTCAGAGGTCAGGATGGGTCAGAGGTTGTCTTTAGGGGGGACAGGAGGGGTACACCTAGAGGTCTGATATCAGCTCTTCAGGCTCGTAGGTTGCTTAGGAAGGGATGTCAGGGGTATTTGGCTCATGTGAGAGAGCTTAGCAGTCAGGTTAGAGAGCCCGCCTCGGTGCCAGTAGTTAGAGAGTTTCTAGACGTCTTCCCGGACGAGTTGCCAGGTTTACCACCTGCTAGGGAGATAGAGTTCGAGATAGAATTGATGCCTGGAACCCGACCGATCTCTATCCCTCCCTACAGGATGGCTCCAGCTGAGTTGAAAGAATTGAAAGAACAGTTTCAAGAGCTGGTAGAAAAGGGCTTCATCCGACCGAGCACCTCACCTTGGGGTGCACCAGTTTTGTTTGTGAGAAAGAAGGATGGATCCCTTAGGCTTTGTATCGACTACAGGCAGTTGAACAAATTCACTACCAAGAATAAGTACCCGTTGCCTAGGATCGACGATCTATTTGACCAGCTAGCCGGAGCAGGTTGTTTCTCCAAAATAGATCTGAGATCGGGGTACCATCAGCTAAGGATAAGGGAGGAGGATGTGCCGAAGACAGCTTTCAGGACCAGATATGGGCATTTTGAATTCCTTGTAATGCCGTTCGGGTTAACCAATGCCCCTGCAGCATTCATGGATCTCATGAACAGAGTGTTTAGCCAATACCTGGATCACTTTGTTATTGTCTTTATAGATGATATCTTGGTGTATTCCAGGAATGCAGAGGAGCATGCCCATCATCTGAGGTTGGTTCTGTAGACCTTGAGGGAACATGGCTTGTATGCCAAGTTCTCTAAGTGTGAGTTCTGGCTGAGGAGCATTTCGTTCTTGGGGCATGCAGTGTCAGAGAATGGGATAGAGGTGGACCCCAAAAAGGTAGAAACTGTGGCTAACTGGCCTAGACCCACTTCAATGACGGAGATCAGGAGTTTCTTGGATTTGGCAGGTTACTACAGGAGGTTCGTTCATAACTTCTCGAAAATAGCAGCTCCTCTGACCAGGTTGACCAGGAAGAATCAGAAGTTTGCGTGGACCGACCAGTGCGAAGAGAGTCTTGAAGAGCTTAAGAAGAGGTTGACTTCAGCACCAGTGTTAGCTCTGCCATCTAGTGATGAGGACTTTACAGTCTTCTGTGATGCGTCCCGTGTGGGACTGGGTTGTGTACTAATGCAGAATGAGAGGGTGATCGCTTATGCTTCTAAGCAGCTAAAGAAGCATGAGATGAATTACCCCACACATGACCTTGAGATGGCAGCAGTAATCTTTGCACTCAAGATGTGGAGGCACTACCTCTATGGGGTAAAATGTGAGATCTTCACAGATCATAAAAGCCTGCAGTACATCCTGAGTCAAAGAGATTTGAACTTGAGACAGAGAAGGTGGGTAGAGCTGCTGAGCGACTATGATTGCAAGATTCAGTATCATCCGGGTAAGGCGAATGTTGTGGCAGACGCCCTAAGCCGGAAGTCACTAGGCAGTCTATCCCACATCATGGCAGAAAGGAGACCAGTGGTGAAGGAGTTTTACAAGCTCATTGATGAAGATCTACAGTTGGAGTTGTCTGGTACAGGTGCTTTAGTGGCCCAGATGAGAGTGACACCTGTGTTTCTGGAGCAAGTAGCTCAGAAACAGCATGAGGACCCAGAGTTAGTGAAGATTGCCAGGACTGTTCAGTCAGGCAAGGACAGTGAGTTCAGATTTGACAGTAAGGGGTATGGGAGTCGATTGTGTGTACCAGATGACATAGGGCTAAAAGGAGACATTATGAGAGAGGCTCATAATGCAAGATACAGCGTTCACCCCGGGGCCACCAAGATGTATCAAGATCTGAAGAAAGTTTATTGGTGGCCAGCGATGAAGAAAGAAGTGGCACAGTTTGTGTCAGCCTGCGAAGTGTGTCAGAGGGTGAAGCTGGAACATCAGAAGCCGGCTGGAATGCTTAACCCGCTACCTATTCCAGAGTGGAAATGGGAGAATATAGCTATGGACTTCGTAGTGGGGTTACCGGCGACGTCCAACAGATTGGACTCCATATGGGTGATTGTGGATAGACTCACCAAATCTGCTCACTTCATCCCTGTCAGGAGTGGCTATTCTGTGGACAAGTTGGCGCAGGTGTATGTGGATGAGATCGTCAGGCTGCATGGGGTTCCTATTTCAATAGTGTCGGATAGAGGGCCTCAGTTCACCTCCAGGTTTTGGCGGAGTCTGCAGAATGCCATGGGTACCAGGTTGGATTTCAGTACTGCCTTCCACCCCCAGACGGATGGACAGTCCGAAAGGACCATCCAGACTATCGAGGATATGCTCAGAATGTGTGTGCTGGACTTTGGCGGTTCTTGGAGGCAGCATCTACCTTTGGTGGAGTTTGCCTACAATAACAGCCATCATGCTAGCATCGGGATGGCTCCATATGAAGCTTTATATGGGAGGAAGTGCGGGGAGGAAGTTGGAGAAAACGCCTTGGCAGGGCCTGAGCTAGTAGAGATCACCAGCAGGGTGGTACCCATAATCAGAGAAAGAATCAAGACAGCTTCAAGCAGACAGAAGAGTTATGCAGACATCCGCAGACGGCAAGTAGAATTTCAGGAGGGGGATCTGGTATTGCTCAAGGTGTCTCCAATGAAAGGAGTGGTTCGCTTTGGGAAGAAAGGTAAACTAGCCCCACGATACATCGGACCCTTTGAAATCTTGCAGAAGATTGGGAATGTGTTGTACAAGCTAGATTTGCCTGCTTCAATGGCAAGAATCCATCCGGTTTTCCATGTTTCAATGTTGAGGAAGTTTGTGTCAGATCCGGGCAAGGTTCTTAGTGAGCCTGATGTGGAGATCCAAGAGGATCTCACCTATGTTGAGCAACCAGTGCGGATCATAGACACCCAGATCAGAAAGCTGAGAAACAAGGAAATCTCGATGGTGAAAGTCCTTTGGAACCACCACAATATGGAAGAATGCACTTGGGAGACACGGGAGTCCATGCTCCAGCAATACCCTTATCTTTTCTGAGGTTAGTCTCTTGTGAGTTTTATGTGCTAGTTGAGGAACATTCGGGGACGAATGTTCTTAAGGGGGGGAGAATGTAATACCCGGCTAGACTCCGGTATCAGAATTCCTACCGTCCGGTGGAATCTCGGGTGTCGGAGACCTCTAGAAGGGTAAAACCATGTTTTCATGAAATGTTTTAAATGTTTTGATGATTTTAAGTAAAGAGGAAATGAGTTTTTGAATAAAAACAACCTTGGAGGAAAACTCAGGTTCGGCCGCCGCAACTCAAAGTTCGGCCGCCGAACATGCATGCATTTCGGGTGAGCCTTAGGCCACCGAAGGCATAAGTGAGGGAAGCCCAGGTTCGGTCGCCGAACCTCAAGTTCGGTCGCCGAACCTCAAGTTCGGTCGCCGAACCTCAAGTTCGGCCGCCGAACATGGCATGCATGCGGAGGCACGTTCGGTCCCCGAACGTGACCTGGCCAGCCACTATAAAAGGGTCCCTTAACCGAAAACGGGCGAGCTTTTTCCCCATTTTCGGCCAAGGTGAGTTCTCCGCTGTTCCTCACCAATCTTTGATGTTCTTCCTCTAGATCTTTCAAGATTTTCATTTGTTTTAGCTTTGTTTTGAAGATTTGAGCTTTTGAGCAAAGTTTTGGAGCTTGGAGGTTCAAGAACCCAATCTCTCCCACCTCCGAGTTTTAGGTCGTCTCTCTCTTGATCTTCAAGAGGTAAGAGCCGATCTTAAGCTCATTGCATGTTTTAAGTAAGTTTTAAGTAGATCTATGGGGGTAGAATGCATGTTTAGGTTATGGTTGCGTTTGTGGGTTTAATGTGTGTTCTTGAACAATGTGGATGCTTGATGTGTTGTAGAGGGGGGTTTATGTTGTTTTGAGGCCCCTAGGAACATGTATGCTTGTGTTTGTGTGTTTTAGAATAGGTTTGATGCATGTTTGGTAGGTTTGGAGGCGATATGTGCAAAGGGAGCCAAGTTTCTGCCCTTTGGTAGAAACCAGGTTCGGCAGCCGAAGGACTTTCGGCCGCCGAACATGGCTGGGGAGGCAGCCTTTCGGCTGCCGAAGCCTGCCCTCGAAATGAGACTTTCGTCTCTGTCTGGGAGTTTCGGCCGCCGAAGGTGCCGCCGAACCTGCCTGACTTTCGGCTCTGGAGGGACTTTCGGCCGCCGAACCTGCCGCCGAAAGTGCCCTGTCCAGGACTCCTTTGCATGTTTTTGCATGATTGTTTTGAGGTGTTTTAGGGGATTTTTGGGGGATGTTTTTAGAGTTATGTTCTAGTTGTTTGGTCCCTCATTTGAGTCGACCTGTGTAGGTTCGGACCCGAGGAACCGAGGACCCCAGCAGTGAGTTCAGCTGCTTCTGAGTTAGTAGAGCTTCTGCCAGAGGTGAGTAGAATAAACCTTTACGATTTAAAGCAAATAAATTATAAAGTTTTGAGCATGTTCATGCATCATGAATGCCATGCGATGAACTAGGTTGTTTGCATTAGAAATCACGAATATGTTGCATTGCATTTATGATGTTGTTGTGGATTGGTTATTGGATGACCCTTTAGTCCTCATATGATATGATGATGATGTTACGGCATGATATGGTATGGAAGTCCAGGTTGTACCCATTCTACGTCCCTGGCACTATGTAAGAGAAAGTCCAGGTTGTACCCATTCTACGTCCCTGGCACATTGGTATGTTATGATATGTTATGTTAAGAGAAAGACCGGTTGTACCCATTCTACGTCCCGGCACTTTGGAATGTAGAGGACTATCGGTGACAATACCATCCGAGATGTGATAAGTTGTGATGTGTTGCATTACATGATGGCATGATATTTTAAATGTTGTTTTCTATTATTCTGCTCACTGGGCTCTAGTAGCTCACCCCTTTTCCCTAATCCCCCAGGATTGCAGGTACGGGCTAGGCAGAGAAGTCAAGAAGAGTAAAGTCATGTGTTTGTAATAGATAGAAAGTGGACATGATAAATTGTAAGATGATGTAAAGTTGAATAGTTATGTTATGTATAATGATTCTGAGGTTTGGAAGTGTGCTTGACCATAGTTTATTGTAATCCCTTGTTGATACATGATCTTAATGTTTATTGTTGATTATGTTTATTGTTGATTATGTTTATTGTTGATTATGTTTAACCAACTCAACACATGTTATGCCACCCATTGGGGGCATTGATGAGATCCCACAGAGGGGTCTAGTTTATGATTATGGCTATGTTCAGTGCATGCACAGGTTGAGTTTGGTGTATGATATAATGTATGAAAGAAAAGTTTTAATTTTTATGTATGATTGTTGATCATGTATGGGATTAAACAGGTTTACAAGTTACATGTCAGGCTTGCTACGGGTCCCGGCGGCCTTAAGCCGATCTGGATCCTAGCGCCGGTAGCGGTCCGATTTTCGGGTCGTTACATAAATATTTTTAAAACGTATTATGTTATAAAAACTGAGGAAAGAGATTTTCAACTAAGTAAACCTTTTGAGAGAATGACACTTTTATCGCAAAAAACATTAAGTCATCATAGGAGTAAAAAATATAAGTACATTCATATAGGATTGATTCAAGTAGGTATAAAACCTTTAACTAGAGAAGGATTAAACACTAGTATATTAGCAGTAGTAAGAGATGCAAGATTTTTAAATTTTCAGGATTCTCTGTTAGGATCTGTTGAGACAAGCTTAAGTGAAGGACCCATATCCTTTGAAGTATATCCAGATATTTATTTCATTAAATGATTTAAATATATTAGAAAGTATTGTCTTAGAAATAAAAACTCATAATTATAGGATGAAACAGGGTTCCATCCCGATAGCATTGATATATAAAATTCATTATAAAGCTATGAATTCAGCCTTTGGAACTAAATATAAATTACAACCTAAGTTAGGAGAGACAAGATTTCTGCAGACAGACTTAACTAAAACTAATACGGTAATTCCTAAAACAATCCAGTGGAGAGTCATAACCTTGCCAGATGAATGGATATTAGAAGGAGTAATTCCTCCACGAGAACCATAAAAGGTAAAACCAAATACAAATTTAAGTAAAATTGAACAATTTGAAGATGGTAAAGTATCATTAAAATTTAATAGGAGTGCAAGTACTAGGTATACAGGATCTTCATCCTCAAAAGTAACAGAAGACATAGGTAGAGTCTCAAACCTACCCTCAGTTATATATGCTACATATAAAGGAGATGAACCTAAACCGGTAATCCAGACCATAGTAAAACTCATGTTTTCTACATCAGATATCCCAGATAGACAGCTTAAAATGAAAGGAGTAGATTATAGTTCTTCAGTTCCCCAGGCAGTATATAATCCGGTAGAAAATTATTTAAATCAGCAGGCTGAGATAGCTCCTTCATCCCCATCATCACCTTTAGCATCTGCTATTACAGAAAATATAAATAATATAAATAGGGAATTGAATGTTCTTAGTAAAGAAAAAATTGAAAAGAAATTTCTAAAAGAAATAACAAAGACAAAAAATCTAAATAAACTAAATAAAATAGTTAAAAGATATAAGTTTGAAGACTTAAAGGAAGAATATCTTGATTATATTAGTCAGAATAAGGAAGAAATAGGATTTTTTGAATGGTTTAAGTTAACTAAAAAGAAAAGTATAAATCCGATAGCGGAAAGAGATAAAAGGCCATAATGGATTGTAAATGACAAGGTAATTCAGAGTGAGTTTCCACCTAAAACAATTAGTAAAATAAAGCATGGGGATAGTGAAGTAATTTGTGCACCATATAAGGTAGCTAAAGAAAATGACACAGATAAAAAGGTCATAGAACAAAATAATTTTAGTAATGCAAGCCTAATATGTATAGGTACTCAGTTAAAAAAGATAGAAAAAATATTAAAAGAAAAAGATGTAGAGATAGAAGAGAAAAAAGAGATAAAGCCACATATATTTAAACCATATCAGATATCTAGTTCAAGTCAGAAGGAATTAAAAGGTAATAAAAATGAATTTTTACAGAGTTTGAAAGACCAGTTAAGTAAGATAGAGTCTTCAGAGTCTACCAAGAATGTAGCACTAGAGACACCCCAGTCCAAGAATATAAATGTAATAGAAGAAGAAGAGTCAAACTCAAATAGTGACAATAGTTTAAGCCAGCCAGAGTCAGAAGATATAAAGCAATTTGAAATAAATCCTATATCACATAGGGAAATAGTAAGTAGGGCACTAGACCTAGGATTATTAGATAAACCAATTAGTACCTCTCAGTTTAAATATAATGCTTCGACAGTCTACGAATGGAATATAGATGGATAGTCTGAGTATAATATTTTAAGTTTATTACAACAGATGACGATGGCAACAAATGCATATAAAACCCAGTCTTTTGCTTCAGATAGAGTAATAGTTGAAATATTAGTAGCAGGATTTACAGGACAATTAAAAGGATGGTGGGATTACCATCTAACTGATATGCAGCAGTTAGAAATTTTAAATTCAGTCCAAGTAGATAGTGAAGGAGAACCTATATATAATGAATTAGGAGAAGCTATCCAGGATGCAATATCCACATTAATTTTAACAATTTCATTAGATTTTATAGGAGACCCATCCCTCTTAAAAGATAAAAATGCTGAGTTATTAAGTAATTTAAAATGTAAAAAATTAAGTAATTTTCAGTATTATAAAACCACATTTCTAATAAGATTAATGTTAAGAGAAGACTCAAATCAAGACTTTTGGAAAGGAAAGTTCTTAGCAGGACTTCTTTATTTCTTAGGAGAGAAAGTAAGAAATCATATAAAGAACCAATATGGAAATCTGATACCTTATAGTAAATTAACATATGGACAGATAGTAAGTATAATTCAGAAGGAAGGATTGCAAATTTGTCATGATTTAAAGTTACAAAGAACTCTAAAGTACAAAATGCATAAAACTAGGAAGGAGTTAGGATCTTTTTGTAAATAATTTGATTATGGGATAAGTCAGGATAAAATATGTAATGGTCAGTGTTTTAAATCTAAACCTAGAAAATATTATAAGAAGGATCAGTATTATAAAAAGAAATATATAGCAAGACCTAGTAAAGAATAATACTATAAGAAGAAAAATTATAAACCCTATAAAAAATATAGAAGGAAAGCACCAGTAAATAAAGCTCAGAATAAAAAATCGTTTAAAGATTTAATATGCTATAATTGTAATAGGAAAGGCCATACATCTAGGTTTTGTAAGTTTAATAAAAAATTAAATGAGTTAGAATTAGACGAAGAAATAATAAATAAAATCCAGGAGTTATATATAGACTCAGAAACTACAGAGTCAGATCTTTCAGACAATGAGAATCAGATAGATGAGTTAGGAACTAGCTCGTCAGAAAATTCAATAAATGTTTTAACTAAAAAACAAAGTTCATTATTGGAATTAGTAAATAGTATAGAGGATAGTACTACTAAAGAAAAATTTCTTAAAAAATTAATTAAAAGTTTTGATGAATCGGAAGAGGTTAAAAATTTTGGTCCTAAAATAGAAAAACAGACTTATGATTTAACTAAAATATTAAGTAAAAACAAAAAACCAAAGAAGACAGCATCTATAGAAGATTTGCAAAAGGAAATCAGGATAATAAAAAGTGAAGTAAAAGAATTAAGGAATCAGCTTCAGAAGGATTCAAAGAAAATAAAATTTTTAGAAGAACAATTAATTTCTGAATCATCTTCGACTAATGAGGAGAATGAGGATGAGGAAGAGGATGATAAAATAAATCAGTTAGAAAGTGAAGAGATAGATAATAATTTTATATTATTACTACAGGAAATAACTTCTAGAAAATATTTGATAAAATTAACAATTAAGTTATCAGAAGACTTTAATATAGATACTATAGCACTATTTGATACAGGAGCAGACCTAAATTGTATAAAGTCAAGCTTAGTACCTAAAAGGTTTTGGCAGGAGACTAAAGAAAAATTAAAAACAGCAAATAAAACTAGTCTAAATATCTTAGGGAAGACAAAAGCATTAATTGTAAATCAGGATTTAGAAATAAAAACTGTATTTTTATTATCATAACAGATAAATCACACAGTAATACTAGGAACTCCGTTTATAAATCTAATAACACCCTATTTGGTAAAAGAGGATTGTATAGAAGTTAAAACAAATGGTAAAAGGATTAAAATGGACTTCATAGAAAAACCTAAGAGAAAAAATTTTAATCTGATCAAGGCACATTCCATTAGGACAATGGAAATAAATTCCATAATAAAATCTAAATCAGAAGATTTAAAGGATTTAAGGAATAGTATACATTTTAATAGAATTAAAACTCAGTTAGAAAAAGAAAATATAAAAGAGAAGATAAAGAATTTAAAAGAACATATGGAAAAGGAATTATGTGCAGATCACCCTAATGCTTTCTGGAATAGGAGACAACATATAGTAGACCTGCCTTATGAAGAAGGTTTTGATGAAAAAACTATTTCAACTAAGGCTAGACCTATCTAGATGGCACCATAATTAATGGAACATTGTAAAAAAGAAATAAAGGAGTTAGAGGATAAAAAAATAATAAGTAAATCAAGAAATCCATGGTTATGTGCAGCTTTTTATGTTAATAAAAGTGCAGAGATAGAAAGAGGTACACCAAGGTTAGTTATAAATTATAAACCATTAAATACAGCATTAAAATGGATTAGGTATCCAATTCCTAATAAAAGAGATCTTTTAAATAGGTTTTTTAATGCAAATATTTTTAGTAAATTTGATATGAAATCAGGATATTGGCAGATTCAGATTCACCCTAATGATAGATATAAAACAGCATTCACAGTCCCTTTTGGACAGTATGAATGGAATGTGATGCCTTTTGGATTAAAGAATGCTCCTTCAGAATTTCAAAGAATTATGAATGATATATTTAATCCTTATTCAAAATTCAGTATAGTTTATATAGATGATATATTGGTCTTTAGCCAGACTATAGAAGAACATTTTAAACATCTAAGGACATTCTGTATGATAATAAAAAAGAATGGGTTAGCCATAAGTAAAACTAAAATGAATTTATTCCAAACTAAAATTAGATTTTTAGGACACTATATAGAACAAGGTAAAATCCAACCCATTGAAAGGACAATGGTATTTGGAGATAAATTCCCAAATGAAATAACCAATAAAACTCAGTTACAAAGATTTTTGGGATGTTTAAATTATGTCATAGATTTTTATCCTAATCTAAATAGAATGATAAAACCATTACATGATAGACTTAAGAAAAATGCTGGACCATGGACCGAAGAACATACCAGCATTATAAGACACATAAAATCATTAGTAAAGCAAATCCCATGTTTATACCTTCCTAATCTAGAAGCTTTTAAAATAGTAGAGACGGACGCTTCAGACCTAGGATATGGAGGAATTTTAAAACAGCAGATAAATGGTAAAGAAAATATAATTCAATTTACGTCAGGACATTGGAATTCGGCCGAATTAAATTATTCTACTATTAAAAAAGAAATTTTGAGTATTGTGATTTGTATAAATAAATTCCAGTCTGATTTGTTAAATCAAAAGTTTTTAGTCAGAATTGATTGTAAATCGGCAAAGGATGTTTTAAAGAAAGATGTTAAAAACCTTGCCTCTAAACAGATTTTTGCTAGATGGCAAGCTATTTTGAGTATTTTTTATTTTGAAATTGAGTACATTAAAGGAAGTAGTAATAATATACCTGATTTTCTAACTCGAGAATTTCTACAGAAAAATGGGAAGGAAGAAAAATAAGCAGAAGGAAGAAAAACCTAGTCCAAGCCCAAGCTCTACCCCTAAAGCCCTCTCTGAACATTCAGAAGACCTAAATAAAACCCAAAAAACCCAAGATAAAAACCCAGAAGATTTAAAGAGATGGATAGAAGAATTGAGTAAATCGCCAGAAGTTATTAAAGCTCTACAAAATATGGCATCCTCTTCGGGGGACTCAGGTATGGCTTCTAAAACTAAAGCGATTGTGCCCGCTTATGGTACGGATAGTCTGTCTCAAACGGTAGACAGTAAAGACTTATCAAATCCGTTGAAGGCTGTGGGTTTGCCAAAAATCCAATCCTCCCAAGGTTATAATTCTGGAATTCATAAATGGTTTTTAAAAGGCATTTCAGAATTTGAGATAGAAATAGAACATGGTTTTAATGATATAAATCCTTGGGAACTAATTAGAAAAAATTATCATGAGAATTGGTATTTCACGCCAAAAGATATTTTCAAACCTCAAGAATATTATCAAAGTATTTTAGAAGAAACAGGTTCAGCTAAAATAAAACATACTTTTGATAAAAATCATAAAGGAGTTATAGCATATTCGTCTATTCAAATTAAACGGGTCGTCCATCCAAAAGATTGGCCGATCTCAAGTTTATACACTAAAATATCATTTAAAACTTTAAGGAAGTATTCTACCTCATATAACTATTTTGATTATATCGATGCATGGAAAAATGTTTTTTGTATTCAAAATCCAATTGCTGCCCACTCGTGGTTGGTGTATTTTGATCAACAGAATATTAAAACCACTGCCAAGTTTCCTAATTGGTTTTTAAAATGGTGGCAGTATAGGGGTATTACTGACGAAGTCCTGTCATCAGAAGTACTCCAGGTTTATCAGTATTTTAAAACCAATTATAAACTGCACCAAGATGAAAAATATATATCCCCTTTAATGTATTTTTGTACCCAGTTTTTTATTCCATGGGTATATCAATGGTATTTTGATTTTCAGTATACAACAGAATTAAATATTCCAGCTATAGTAAAAAAGCACAAAGTAAAATGGTGGGGATCATTCAAAAATTCCACCACTGAAATTGTTGTAAAAAATTGGATTCTTAAAAAAGCCCAGTTTCCCACAATCTCTTATGTTAGTAAACTGGCCCTGCAAGGAGAGTCTTCATTTGGAGCCCAAAAGGCCCAATGTCAAGCCAGGCTCGTAGCAGCTAAAACTCCTGAGGAATATAAAATGATATGTCAACAGATGTTCAGCCAATTGGGCTCAGGAGAAACAATAAAGTCTGAGGAACTAAAGCAGGAAAGAAAGTCCAGTAGTAAAGAATCGTCAAAGCATTCTTCCAGTAAAAAGCTCCAAAGAAAAAATCTATCAGAAGAAAGCCTAAAAAACAGTCAAGTTCGGAATCGGAGTCGACAGCGTCAAGTACGTCATCCTCCAGTAAAAATCCGGCATCTTCTCACTGCGACAGCAATGAAGATGACTGTTATAGGATATTACCAGCAATAAAAATTAAAAGCAAGACAGACAAATTAAAAGAAAAAGGAAAGAAAAAGAAAGAAAAAGTAAAGAAAAAAGGAAAAGGAAAGAAGAAACGGGACACCTCATCGTCCTCATCATCTTCAGAATCAGAGTAAAAACAAATACGGAAAAATGATGGAAGATAGATCACTATTCATCTACAGTAAAATAAGGTAGCAGACATACTATTCATCTACAGTAAAAGCAGGTGGCAGACATACTATTCATCTACAGTAAAAGCAGGTGGCAAACATGATATTCATCAACAGTACAAGTTACTATTCATGAACAATAAAAGCCGCATGAAACAACAATAAAGTCTGAAAATTTTCTATAAAAAGGGAGCCTGTCCCCTTGTGAAGGAACACATATATTTCCCCTCTCTATTTTCTCTATCTTCACACTTCTCTATAAAATTTCAATATCAGTTTTCAGAAACTTTGTAAAACCTTCAAGTATAAATAAAATCATAGTAAGTTTTATATTATTTTCTGCATATTTTATATCTGTTACTTATATAAGCCAGTATTGACGGCACCTTTCTCTTCTCCCTCCTCATTCAGACTTAACTCTGGGGATCTCAGGTTAAGGTTGCAGGAACCCAAGCCTTAAAATAAGTTTTTGTTTATTTGTTGCTTAAGTATGCTCTGTGGTTGCAGCCTAGGCTGATCTTCCACATCAGAAACTTGTATTATTTGCTTGTTAAATTGTTTTGTTTAAAGGCCAATGACCTTGTGAGGCCATTAAAATTAAACTTTCCTAGTATATAGACTGGAAAACCAGACCTCTTCAATCCGGCAAATTGATGTGCCGTAGAAGTAACTTGGATTACAAAGTCATGTACTAAGGAAAAATCTGAATTTTTTATATATGTTTCGATCCATTGTTTTGTTATATATATATATATATATATATATATATATATATATATATATTAATAAGAAAATAGATTTTAAAAATTATTTTCTTTTAGTCTTTAAATCAGATTTAAATGACTATATTTTATTATTTTGTCATATATTAGTATGAGATACTATGCATTATTGTTTATATATATATATATGTATGCATATAGGATGCTATAATATATATATGCAAGACAAAATAATTAAAATTAAAAAAGTTGAACCCTCACTCTAAAATTTTAAGTTTTAATGCCACCCATAAATTAAATACCTATCAAGACTAAGATCACCAAAATGCAGGTTTTGCCAAAGCAAAGTGTTTAGGTTATCCTAGTAAGATAGGATGAGTAATAGTTACTCATTTATTTAATTTTGGTTGGGCTTAATTAGGCTATCAAAACGGTTTTAGGCCTAAGGCATTAGATGGGGTATAACATGCAATTTGACATATAATGTCAACACCTCATAATCTAAGAGCTACATTAGATGTAATTGGTAAGGAGTTACCTACCTAAATAACTTAATTCTAAGCGTCATGCCAAAGCTGACTTAGAATTAGGTGAAATATGGATCTTAGCCCACTAAAATATTATTATTTTTGAGGGTTATATTTTAGTGGGAGATTATTATCACCTCAATATTAATATACTAAATTGATTATATTTGTATATTTTGTAGATAATTATGGCTGCTAATAATAATTCCACCTTATCACTGCGATCCATCTTTGAGAAGGATAAACTGAAAGATAATGGGCCTAAGGGACGAGGCAAGCCTAAATGGCCATCCAAGGCAAAAGTTCCTAAGGAAATAGTTCCTAAGGAAGGGATCTGCTTCCATTGCAAGGAACCAGGGCATTGGAAGAGAAATTGCAAACTCTATTTGGATGAGTGCAAGAAGAAGAAGAGTAGTGAGACTACGACTTCAGGTATTTATGTTATAGATATTAATTTATCTATTTCTACTTCATGGGTATTAGATACCGGATGTGGCTCTCACATTTGTACAAATGTGAAGGGTCTCAAAAGGAGTAGAAAATTGAAAAAGGGCGACGTGGACCTACGTGTAGGCAATGGAGCAAGAGTTGCTGCCTTAGCTGTAGGGACATATGAAATTGTGTTGCCCAATGGGCTTTTGTTAGTTTTGAACAATTGCTTTTATGTTCCTACTTTGAGTAGGAATATTATTTCAGTTTCTGTTTTGGACGATGAAGGTTTTTCATTTCTTATTAAGAATAAGAAATGCTCCATTAATAAAGATGATTTGCTTTATTGTATTGCAAATGAATATGATGGCCTTTATGTCCTTAATCTAGATGATTCTAGAGACAACAATATCTATAACATAACTTCTAAAAAAATCAAGCCAAATGAGTTAAACCCAACATATTTATGGCACTGTCGTCTTAGCCATATAAATGAGAATCGCATATCTAAGCTCCATAAAGATGGTTTATTAGATTCATTTGATTTTGAATCATTTGAAAATTGTGAATCTTGTTTGCTTGGTAAGATGACAAAGGATCCTTTTACTGGATAAGGTCAAAGGGCTTCAAACTTATTGGGCTTAATACATACAAATGTATGTGGCCCACTAAGCATTAGTGCCAGGGGAGGTTATCAGTACTTCATTACATTCACTAATGATTTCAGTAGGTATGGCTATGTCTACCTAATGAAACATAAGCATGAATCTTTTGAAATGTTTAGAACTTTTCAAAATGAAGTACAAATTCAACTTGGTAGAACTATTAAGATGCTTCGATCTGAACGAGGTGGTGAATATTTGAGCCAAGAGTTTGATGAACATTGATTTGCGGTTGTCGAAGCCGGTCAAAAATAACCTCTACGGTTATCAACAATCTTACAACTGTAGATAGTGGTAAAGGATCGAATCCACAGAGAATTGAGTACCTGTTTATTTTTTCCAAATAAGATCAAGAGGATTAACTGAAAACACAATTGAAGGCAAACAAATCAAGAGTAAAGTGCAATAAAGTAAAAAAGGGGGGTTTTGAGATTGATTTGACTAACAACTATTGAAAGCAATTAAAAGAGCAAGTAATTAAAATAAAAGAGGAAATCAATATGAGAAAGGTCTAGTTGAAGATATGGATCCACTTTGGTTGTTTGGGTTGATCATTGAAACTTAGGTTTCTTGATTCATTCAATAGATTAGTTATGGGGATGGAAAACGCTTCTCACCACCATGTTTCTCCTTATGATTAAATCAATTAGGGAACGTCCTCTAATCAATTACTAATTAACAAATTAGCAAGTAACGTCCTTGGGCCATAGGCATCAAAACAATTGTCAATTGCATAAAGAATGAGAGAGATCCAATCCTAGCTACTCAAACGCATGAGATGTTGCTAGATCATGCAATTCCTTAGTTTTTACACCAAGTGTTCTTAGGTCAGAATATTTCCAGCAATTACGGACTAACAAATATCCCAACTAACAATCAATTAACTTTGCAATCAAGAATCAAGTGGCCAATTTGATCAAGACAACAAAGCAATCTTAGAATTAAGCACACAATTGCATGAATATTGAACTAATCAAAAGCAAACACTTTATGTTCAGATCTCACAACCCTTTAAACAACCTTAGTTTCAACCAAACTTTAACTAGAATAAAGGGTTTCAGCCACTCATGGCTGAACCAAAACACAAAAAGAGAAAAGAAGAACAAAGGAGGAAGAACCGGCAGCCTAAGGTGGGTGTGATGTGGCTGCCGAACCTTGGTGGAGTTGAATGGATGAAAATCTGCCTCTTCTTGTCTTCTTGAAGCCTTTAAATAGGTCTTGGGAGGCTGCCTAGGGTTTCTTGGGTGTCCATGCATCTTTTAGAGGCTGCCCAAAGTGCCCTTGTGTCTTCTATGTGCATGTGTGGAGTTTGCAAGGGCTTTTTGGTCTTTTAATTGTTGTCCAAGTGTGTCCAAGAAGCCTTCTTCACATTATTCATGCACTCAAGAGGAGGTGGAGCCTTGATTTGAATATTGAATGTGCATGGCATAAAGTGGAAAATATGTGATCTTCAAGATTTGGCTTATTGAATAAGGAAGAGGCTGTTCGGAGGGACTTTCGGCCGCCTAAGTTTAGTTTCGGAGGCTGGACTTTCGGCTCTGGAGCAAAGGTTCGGCGGCCGAAGGTGCCGCTGAAGATGGGTGACTTTCGGCTCTGGACCAGACTTTCAGCCGCCGAAGGTGCTTCCGAAGATGACTGACTTTCGGCTTCCAAAGGTGCTTCCGAAGGTGGCTTTTCCAGATTTGGCACTTTTTGGCAGTTTTAAGAGCATTTTCTCCAGAATGTTTCTTTACACCTAATATCTGTAAAACATGATTAAAACTACAAAATTAGGTAGAATAGATGTAAATAAACATCAATATCATCATGATAAAGTGGACTAAAATGTGCTCTATCAAATACGCCCACACTTAGCCTTTTGCTTGTCCTCAAGCAAATAAACATAGTCAAATAAGTTTTCTTTGCTCTAGATCCTTATTTCCACTTAAGCTCTTACTCTAGACCCCTATTTTGAATCATTGCAGTGAAGAGTATATGCATGAAGATTACTCACCTTCTTTCCTTGTTTCCCTTTGCTTACCATGGCTAGGATTTATTTTTCTCAAGAGAGACCATACATGCACATTAATTTGTTAAGACTTTATAGCTTTCAGAGTGACTTGCCCTTACCTTAAAGTACTTTATTCAGGCTTTTTGCACTTTTAATTTTGCTTGAAAAAGTCACCAACCTTTTGACGTGAAGATACATATTTGTGATACCCACCCCCAGTTACTCAGTTGGTCACCTTTCCAAGTGGCTACTAGTTCTGTTCTTAGTCTTTTGACCATTGGAACAGTTTTTGATTTGTGCTTTTGAGGTCTTTGCCTTTGCTGAATTTTCTTTCTCTCAATGATTTGGGCAAATCAATACCAATTGCTAAATCAAGTCACATTAAGTTCATTCACACAAATTTCAAATTATTCTCATCAATTGAGGGTCATCAATATATTTTTCACCATGGCAAACTCAAAGATTCAATTCAAAAGGCAATTCTCAAACATGAATACAACTCACTGCAATTGATTCAACATAAGTTTAAAGAGTCATCACATCAATGGGGTCATGGAAAGAAAACCTCATCCAACATAGTTCATCAGTTTGAGTAGAGCAAAACGAAAAGAAGAAGAAGGTTGTGGTTATGTGTGTATTATTGAAAGAATAAATGAAAAGGGAAATTGAAAAGAAATTAAACTGTGGCTATTCAGAACTAAACAAATCGCGGAACTGAAAGGGAAAAAAAAATTTTGCATCTGAAAGCATTCGCAGAACTGAAAGGAAGAAGGGAGAGGAAGAGGAGGAGAAGAAGAAGAAGAGAAGAAGAAGAAGTATGGACCCCCACACTTAAATCATGCATTGTCCTCAATGTAAAAGAAAAGAAGAGAACAAAGGAATCTGAATACTCCCCTGGGGTGTGGTGTGCATGGCGTGATCACTTAGGCAGAGTGAGTGACGAACAGATGTTCGTCTAGAAAGTCTTCCTTGACTGGACAAGGCGTAGAGCTAGATGGAAGCCGGCTGAGATGGTCGGCTACAAGATTTTCTTTGCCCTTTTTGTCTCTTATTTCCAGATCAAATTCTTGTAGGAGAAGAATCCATCTAATGAGTCTCGGTTTTGCTTCCTTTTTCTTGATCAGATATCGCAAAGCTGCGTGGTCAGAATAGACAATGACTTTAGTTCCCAAGAGGTAAGGTCTGAACTTCTCCAAAGCAAACACAACTACCAAGAGATCTTTTTCAGTTGTTGTATAGTTGCTTTGTGCAGCATCCAGTGTGCGAGAGGCATAGTGAATGACATGGGGTGAGTTTCCCACACGTTGCCCTAAGACTGCCCCTACTGCATAATTACTTGCATCACACATGATTTCAAATGGCAAGTTCCAGTCAGGTCCCTGAATAATTGGGGCAGTCACAAGCAATTCTTTAATCAAATCAAATGCCTTTTTGCAATCTGCATCAAAATCAAATGTTACATCCTGTTGGAGCAATCTGCATAATGGCAAAGTAATTTTTGAGAAATATTTGATGAATCTTCTATAGAATCCTGCATGGCCAAGGAATGACCAGATGTCTCTAACATTTGTGGGGTAAGGCATATTTTTGATGGTATCCACCTTAGCTTTGTCCACTTCAATGCCCTTTGCTGAAATAACATGACCTAAGACCATACCTTGATTAACCATAAAATGACATTTTTCATAATTAAGCACAAGGTTAGACTCAATGCATCTTTGTAAGATCTTTTCCAAATTAGCAAGGCATTCATCAAAGGTGTAACAGTCCAAAAACCGGTACCCCTCTGTAACGGCCCGAACCATCACTGGCACTAGGATCCAGATCGGCTTAAGGCCGCTGGGACCCGTAGCAAGCCGACTATACTCTCTGTGTACCTGATAAATCCCATACATGATCAAACAGAATCAACAATCCTGTAAAACTACCAGGCTTAACTACTGCTACTCAGATATGCAAATCTGAAACGGCCCTCAGGGCCTATACCAGTGACTACTGACTGCTGTGGGTCAAGGGATTGAAACCCCTTTCTTCCCAAAACACAACCCACTAGCGTCTCATCAAAGCCATACATTAAGCCTGGTTTCACACATTTCTCATCAAGAAACGCAAAACAGGATCCATGTACAAAGGGATTAATCATACACCACACTAGGGCAAAGACACTAGGGTAAAGCACAATTCTATCCATTATATGACAGTACATATCTATACATTCCATTACAAACTAATACATTAATTTACATCATGTCCACTACTTTATTACATACATACATCCAGCCATCACTTTACTCTTTTACTCTTGCTGACTCTGACTTCCCATAGCTACCTCGGAACCTGCAAAACTGGGGTGAAGGGAGTGGGATGAGCTACTACAGCCCAGTGAGTAGAAACAATAAAACAGTTCATTAATTACATGCTTTCATGAAATCCATCACATCACAAACATATCATCTCAAGGATGAACTTGTCACCAATAGCCCTCTACATATAGTAATATGTCCAACTGTGCCAGGGGCGATTAGGCCTCACCTGGACTTCTCTTAATTAACTCATATCATACATGTCCAACTGTGCTCGGGGCGATTAGGCCTCACAAGGACTTCTCTTAACTGACTCATAGTACCAGGAGCGACCTGGTTTGGCTATCTCAAGCCATATCTCATCTCATGTCATCTCATCTCATATCAAGGGCTAAGGATCATCCAACATTCATCCACATGAACAGCATAGTATGCAATGCATCATATTCGTGGATTCTAATGCAACACAACCTAATACATAACATGGCATTTTATGATGCATGGATCATGCTAAAAGCGTGTAATTTCTCAATTTAAAACATTAAGTGTAGTTCCACTCACCTTTAGCCAAGCAGTGGCTAACTCTGGGCCAACTCTAACTCTGAAGCAGCTACTACTGCTAAACACCTCGGTTCCTCGGATCCAATCCTACAATGGAGGACTCAAATGAGGTACCAAACATACTCTGACATAGCTATAAACATTTCCCCAAAAGCCCTCTAAACCATCCTAGACCAATCATAGCAATCATGCAAAGGAAGGCTGAACAGAGCATCTTCGGCGGCACCTTCGGCGGTCGAATGCTCCCTCCAGAGCCGAACCTCATGCATGTTCGGAGGCACCTTCGGCGGCCGAACCTCCCCTCTAGAGCCGAAAGTCCAAACTTTCGGGGGCAAGCTTGAGCAAGCTTAGGCAGCCGAAGCCACCTCCTCAGCATGTTCGACGACCGAACCTTCCTTCGGCTGCCGAACCTGAGTTCATCCAGAACTCAGCCTCGTGCACAAACATGCCTCCCAAACCTTCCAAACCCGCAACACATGTAGCTAACCTCTCTAAAACATGCATAACTCAGACAACAAGCATATAGGAGCTTAAGACAACTTAAACTCCAACAATAAACTCATAAAGCAAGCATAAAGCATAAAGGGTCCATAAACCCTAATATGCATAACCATGCAAACTCATGCATAAACTCCCTTTTCCCTTTATAAAACTCATGTAAAACATCATAAAAACTAAGGATCTACACTTACCTCTTGAAGAACAAAGGCTGGTGTGATCCAAACTTAGAGCTATGGAGGATCTAAGCTCCAAACTCTCCAAAACCTTGCTCAAAGTGCAAAACCTTCAAAACAAGGATAAAACTCATGAAAACCTTGAAAGATTTGAAGAGAAACCACGAAAACAATCCAAGGAGAACATGAACTCACCTCTGTCGTGCAAATGAACGAAATACCTATCCATTTGCCGACTGAGCACCCTTTATAGGCGGCTGACCGCCTCAGCTTCGGCGGCCAAACCTGCATGAAAAACCATGCAACGTTCAGCGGCCGAACATGGGCTTCGGGGGCCAAACCTAAGGCACTTTCGGCGGCCGAACATCACTTTCGGCGGCCAAACTTGGCCAAAGCCGCCTTGGTCTTTTCTCTTCAAAACTCAAGTCCTTTCTTACTTAAAACCATAAAATACTTAAAACATTTTGAAAAAACCTCTTTTAACCCTTCTAGAAAGCTCCGACATCCGACATTCCACCGGACGGTAGGAATTCTGATGCCTGAATCTAGCCGGGTATTACAAAAGGAGTTACCATGTACTGTGAAATCATCCATGAATACTTCAATAGTCTTACCCACATAGTCAGAGAATATGCTCATCATGCATCGCTGAAAGGTGGCTGGTGCATTGCATAGTCCAAATGGCATTCTTCTAAAGGCAAAAGTGCCAAAAGGACAAGTGAAGGTGGTCTTCTCTTAGTCCTCTGGAGCAACTAGAATCTGATAAAAACCTAAATATCCATCAAGACAACAGTAGTGAGACTTACCTGCAAGCCTTTCTAGCATCTGATCAATGAATGGTAATGGGAAGTGGTCCTTCCTTGTGGCAGCGTTGAGCTTCCTATAGTCCATGCAAACTCTCCATCCATTTTGAACTCTTGTGGGAACAAGTTCTCCTTTAGCATTTGGCACAATGGTAATCCCAGTTTTCTTTGGGACTACATGCACAGGACTCACCCGTTTGCTATCAGAGATTGGGTATATGATACCGGCATCAAGGAGCTTGACTATTTCTTTCTTTACTACTTCCATCATGGGTGGATTTAGTCTTCTTTGAGCATCTCTGACTGGCTTGCATTCATCTTCCATGTGTATTCTATGCATGCATGTGGAAGGAGAAATACCTTTGATGTCATCTATGGTCCACCCTATGGCTCCTTTATGCTTCTGCAGTACCTTCAAGAGGCTTGCTTCTTCATGTTGGCTTAACTCATTGGACACTATTACTGGTAGCGTCTTGTCAACTCCCAAGTACATGTATTTCAGATGGTCTGGGAGAGGTTTCAGATCTGATTCTGATGCTTTTTGGCTTGACTGCAGAGGAGGTGGGCTAGAAGAGCTTGCTTGCGTTGGAAGCTGTGGAACAAGTTTCGGCAGCCGAAGAATGTCTGTATTCGGCGGCCGAAGGTCAGTTGAGTTTGGATGCCGAGAACTTATGGCTTAAGTCTGTGCTGGGGGCTAAGAGGAAAGATTCGGCGTCTGAAAGGTAGTCGGATTTGGCGGCCGAAGATTGCCTGTGTTCGGCGGCCGAAAGGTGTCTTCAGTCAGTGCATCGGTCTCAGTTTGCGAAGCAGAATTCGGTGTTTGCAAGTCAGTAGGGTTCGGCGGCCGAAACGGGACTAGATTCGGCGGCCGAAAGTTGGCTTCAGTTTGCGCAATATCAATCTGCTGGATGCTGCAAACAGTCTCTTTCTAGCTCTCAATCTGCACCTGATCAGTTTCTTGGCAGAAATTATTGTTAAGTATATCATCTTGATTTTCATCAAAAACTTCCTGGCTCAAACAGTCAACAATATCAAGACCATAAACAGGGGACATATCATGTGGATATTTCATGGCATCATAGACATTGTATTTAATCACTTCTCCTTCAAACTCCATGGTTAAAGTACCATCATGCACATCTATCTTAGTTCTAGCAGTACTCAAGAAAGGACGTCTAAGAAGGATATCAGAACTAGCATTGCAACCATCTTCCTTAGTATCAATCACATAAAAATCTGCAGGAAAGACAAGTTCATCTACTTGTACTAACACATCTTCTAGGACACCTAATGGATATACCACAGATCTATCAGCTAGTTGGATCACAACTCTTGTGTCTTTTAGTGCATATGCATTCAGAGATTTATAGATGGAGAGAGGCATGATATTTATAGATGCACCAAGATCACACATAGCTTTCTTGATTCCAACATTCCCTATCTTACAAGAAATTGCAAACATACCTTTGTCCTTGAACTTAGTAGGGAGCTCTCTTTTAATGACAACAGTGACAACCTCACCTACACTTACTTTTTCTCTTGCAGCGAGCTTTCTTCTATTGGTACACAACTCTTTGAGGAATTTTGCATACCTTGGAATTTGCTTGACAGCATCTAGCAGTGGTATGTTGATTTCCACCTTTCTGAAAGTCTCAAGGATTTCCTTTTCTTCTTTTTCCTTTTGTGTTCTTTCAAATCTTTTAAGAAAAGAAGGTGGAATGTGAAAACTTACTTTCGGATCAGCCCTTTGCGCAGGAGGTGTTTCAGTTTGCCCATGAATGGCTTCAAGTTGCATTGGTTCTTGCGCAACTTGCTTTTCTTCCTCTTGTCTTTGATCTTGAAGCTCTTTTCCACTTCTCAGAGTAATAGCACTGACATTCTGTCTGGGATTAGTTTCAGTTTGAGAAGGGAGCTTACCTTGGGTTTCGATTCTGTTTATGGAGGTGGCCATTTGTCCTAGGTCTTGTCGCACGCCTTGCATGGTGTTTATCAGTGTTTCCATCATCTTTTCAAGGCTCTGGTTGGAATTCTGAGGTGCTGGTTGGACTTGATTTCTTTGGTAGTTCTGGGTGTTGTTGGCCCTTCCATAGCTGAAATTGGGGGAGGGGTTGGTCTCTCCAACCTGGGTTGTATGTATTTGAGTATGGATCATGTCTAGGTTGGTTGTACCCTCCAATTGCATTGACTTATTGGCTGTCTTCTTGCAGTGTAGGACATTGATCAGTGGAGTGCCCTACATATGAACAGATATCACATGGCCTAGGTGGCTGGGCTGCTTGCATTTGTTGAACCAGTCCTATAGCAAAATCTTTCATCACAGATGTCAGTTCAGAAATAGTGGATGAACTTACCTCATTGGCTCTTTGCAGTTGTTTTTCTTCTCCATATTGCCTAGATGAGGCTGTAAGGGTAGATATCAACTCTTTCATCTCCCTTGGTGTCTTGTCTGCAATGGATCCTCCACAAGCTACATTTATGAATTTTCTTTCTCATGGGAGCAATCCTCCATAGAAGAACTGTATGAGAGACCTGTCTGACATGTCATGTTGTGGACAACCTGTACATAGTCTTTCAAACCTTTCCCAATAATCATATAAGTCCTCAGTTTGTTTCTGTCTTATGCTAGTGATTTCTCTTATTATGCCAATTGATTTAGATGGTGGAAAGTATTTGTCCAGAAAGGTTTGGACCATATCATCCCAAGAAGTTATAGATCCAGGTGGCAAATAAAACAACCAATCTTTAGCAAAGTCATCTAATGAAAAGGGAAAAGCTCTCAATTTAACATGATCTTCAGAGATCCATTGAGGTCTCATAGATGAACAAACAATATTAAATTCTTTCAAGTGCTTGTGTGGATTTTCATTCTCTCTACCTCTAAATTTAGGAAGAAGATGAATCAAACCTGTCTTAAGTTCAAAGGGAACTGTAAGAGGTGGATAGGTGATGCAAAGAGGTGCTTGATCACCTATAGGTGTTGCTAACTCCCTCATGGTCCTTTCCCTTGGCACTCGAGGTCTCATGACTGGATTTTCTTGAACTATTTGATTCTGGACAGTATGTCCATTGGGGGCAGCAGCTTGTGCATTTGGTTCTGTCATGGGTGCAAAATTTGGTTGCTGGAGTGAGGCAAGTTCGGCGGCCGAAGGTTGATGATGTTCGGCGGCCGAAGGTTGGGCAGAAGGTTCTGCGTTAGAGGCTTACTTTCCTAGCCTTCTGAGGGTGTGACTCGTGGTTGTCGAAACCGGTAAAAAATAACCTCTACGGTTATCAACAATCTTACAACTGTAGATTCTGGTAAAGGATCAAATCCACAGAGAATTGAGTACCTGTCTATTTTTTCCAAACAAGATCAAGAGGATTAACTGAAAACACAATTGAAGGCAAGCAAATCAAGAGTAAAGTGCAATAAAGTAAAAAAAGGGGGGTTTTGAGATTGATTTGACTAACAACTATTGAAAATAATTAAAAAAGCAAGTAATTAAAATAAAAGAGGAAATCAATATGAGAAAGGTCTAGTTGAAGATATGGATCCACTTTGGTTGTTTGGGTTGATCATTGAAACTTAGGTTTTCTTGAGTCATTCAATAGATTAGTTATGGGGATGGAAAACGCTTCTCACCACCATGTCTCTCCTTATGATTAAATCAATTAGGGAACGTCCTCTAATCAATTACTAATTAAAAAATTGCCAAGGAATGTCCTTGGGCCATAGGCATCAAAACAATTGTCAATTGCATAAAGAATGAGAGAGATCCAATCCTAGCTACTCAAACGCATGAGATGTTGCTAGATCATGCAATTCCTTAGTTTTTACACCAAGTGTTATTAGGTTAGAATATTTTCAGCAATTACGGACTAACAAATATCCCAACTAACAATCAATTAACTTTGCAATCAAGAATCAAGTGGCCAATTTGGTCAAAACAACAAAGCAATCTTAGAATTAAGCACACAATTGCATGAATATTGAACTAATCAAAAGCAAACACTTTATGTTTAGATCTCACAACCCTTTAAACAAGCTTAGTTTCAACCAAACATCAACTAGAATAAGGGTTTCAGCCACTCATGGCTGAACCAAAATAGAAAATAGAAGAGAAGAAACAAGAAGGGAGAAGAACCGGCGGCAAAGGTGGAGGAGGCTTGGGCAGCCGAAACTTGGAGGAGTGGTGGAGTTCTTCAAATCTGAAATCTGCCTCTTCTTGTCTTCTTGAAGCCTTTAAATAGGTCTTGGGAGGCTGCCTAGGGTTTCTTGGGTGTCCATGCATCTTTTAGAGGCTGCCCAAAGTGCCCTTGTCTCTTCTATGTGCATGTGTGGAGTTTGTAAGGGCTTTTTGGTCTTTTAATTGCTGTCCAAGTGTGTCCAAGAAGCCTTCTTCACATTATTCATGCACTAAAGAGGAAGGTGGAGCCTTGATTTGAATATTGAATGTGCATGGCATAAAGTGGGAAATATGTGATCTTCAAGATTTGGCTTATTGAATAAGGAAGAGGCTGTTCAAAGGGACTTTCGGCCGCCTAAGTTTAGTTTCGGAGGCTGGACTTTCGGCTCTGGAGTAAAGGTTCAGCGGCCGAAGGTGCCACCGAAGATTGGTGACTTTTGGCTCTGGACCAGACTTTCGGCCGCCGAAGGTGCTTCCGAAGATGACTGTCTTTCGGCTTCCGAAGGTGCTTCCGAAGGTGGCTTTTCCAGATTTGGCACTTTTTGGCATTTTTAAGAGCATTTTCTCCAGAATGTTTCTTTACACCTAATATCTGTAAAACATGATTAAAACCACAAAATTAGGTAGAATAGTTGTAAATAAACATCAATATTGTAATACCCGGCTAGAGTCCGGCATCGGAATTCTACCTTCCGGTGGAGTCCGAGATGTCGGAAGGCTCTCGAAGGGTTAGAGTTATGGTTTTCTTAAATGTTTTGATATGTTCATAGTTTTAAAGCATAAGGCAATGAGGTTTTGAGTGAAATGAACCAAGGCAGAAAAGCCAGGTTCGGCCGCCGAAGTTGAGGTTCGGCCGCCGAACATGCATGGCTTTCGGTTTCACGTGTGGCCGCCGAAGGTGGTCTGGCCAGCCACCTATAAATGGCCCTCAGTCGGTTGAAGCGGTCAGAGCACCGTTTCTTTCACTTGCTGAGGTGAAACTCTGTCCTTTGTGAGTATTCTTTCATGTTTTCATTAAATCATGCAAAGATTTGATTAGTTTTTATGGTATTTGAAGGTGTTAAAGCTAAAAACTCAAAGTTGTGAAGTTTAGAGAGTTTGAAGAACAGTTGCTTCAACACTACACGTTAGGATCATTCATCTACCTGTGTTCACGAGGTAAGTGAAGATCCTGAGCTTGTTTTTATGTTTTCTGAAGGTTTTATGTGGTGTTGGGGGAGAAGTGCATGAAAAGGGTTATTTGTGAGGTTTTGATGATTTTGTGAGTCAAGCTTGTTTCTGTGTTGTTTTTGTTGTGTGTTTGGGGTTTTTAGATAGTTGTTGACCCCTTTGAGCATATACATGAGTGTATGCAAGTTGAGGCGTTAAGGTGTTTGTGTGTGAGTTGATTTTGGTGCTTTTGGCGAGAGGCAGAGCAAGTTTCTGCCTTATGGATGAACTCAGGTTCGGCCGCCGAAGGTACATTCGGCCGCCGAACCCCTGAGGAAAAGAAAGGAGGTGGCTTCGGCTGCCCAAGCTTGCCTCCGAGCTTTTGGACTTTCGGCTCTGGAGGGGAGTTCGGCCGCCGAAGGTGCCGCCGAAGGTTAGAGACTTTCGTCTCTGGAGTGCCTTTTGGCCTCCGAAACTAGCCCCCGAAAGTGGAAGTTCGGCCGCCGAAGGTGCTTGAGTTTCGTCTCTGGAGAGGACTTTCGGCCACCGAACCTGCTGCCGAAAGTGTCCTGTCCAGCTTTCCTTTGCATGCTTTGCATGGATGTTAGAGTGAGTTTAAGGGGATTCTTGGGGAATTTCAAAGAGTTGTTCATAAGCTAGTTTGGTCCCTCATTTGAGTCCATCTGTATAGGTACAGACTAGAGGAACCAGAGAGAGCAGCAGTGAGTCCTGCTCCAGAGTTTTCAGCGCCTGCAGAGTCAGTCCAGTTAGCCAGAGGTGAGTGGAACTAAACTTAATGTTTTTATTTGAGAACTACAATGCTTTGAGCATAGTTCATGCATCATGAGTATACAATAGGTTGTTTGCATTAGAACCCACGAATATGTTGCATTGCATAGTTATTTGTTGATGTGGGTGAATGCTGAATGATCCAATAGTCTCAGACAGGAAGTCCAGGAGCCTTTGACTACGCCCTGGCAACTATAGAGAAGTCCAGGAGCCTTTGACTACGCCCTGGCAGGTATATAGTAAAGTCCAGGAGCCTTTGACTACGCCCTGGCAATGGTAAGTACAGAGGTGTTATATACACATATACATATATGACAGGAAGACCAGGTGCTCGATTCTACGCCCTGGCACGGCAGAGTTACCGGGACTATGTGGTGACAGGTTTACCCTTGATGTGGATTGTCTGTGATATGGTGCATTCCATGAGATCATATTTTAATGAGATGTTTTACTATTCTACTCACTGGGCTATAGAGCTCATCCCACTCCCTTAACCCCAGTTTTGCAGGTTCAGTATATAGTATACAGAGGAGATCCACAGAGGACAGAAAGAGTAAAGAGATTTGTAATAGCTTAGAGTGGACATGTAATATTAAAGAGATGTAATAGTTGTGTATAAAGTTAGAAATGTGCTTGACTTAGTGATGTTTGTTATATACATGATCTGTATCTGTATATATGTTTTACTGTATGTGAAAAACCAGGCTTAACAGGTATGAGTTAACCCAGCTAGAGCAAGCTCTAGTCAGGGGTACAGAGTACAGAGTACAAAGTACAGAGATAGTGCATGCACAGGTTAAGCCTTGGTTCAGAAAAGAGTTTTTATTTTCACAGAAAATGTATGATCATGTATGAGTTTTACAGGTACACAGAGAGTATGGCAGGCTTGCTACGGGTTCTGGCGGCCTTAAGCCGACCTGAATCCTAGCGCCGGTGACGGTCCATTTTAGGGTCGTTACAAATATCATCATGATAAAGTGGACAAAAATATGCTCTATCAAATACCCCCACACTTAGCCTTTTGCTTGTCCTCAAGCAAATAAACATAGTCAAATAAGTTTTCTTTGCTCTAGATCCTTATTTCCACTTAAGCTTTTACTCTAGACCCCTATTTTGAATCATTGCAGTGAAGAGCATATGCATGAAGATTACTCACCTTCTTTCCTTATTTCCCTTTGCTTACCATGGCTAGGATTTTTTTTTCTCAAGAGAGACCATACATGCACATTAATTTGTTAAGACTTTTTCTAGCTTTCAGAGTGACTTGCCCTTACCTTGAAGTACTTTATTCAGGCTTTTTTTTTTTGCACTTTTAATTTTGCTTGAAAAAGTCACCAACCTTTTGATGTGAAGGTACATATTTGTGGTACCCACCCCCAGTTACTCAGTTGGTCACCTTTCTAAATGGCTACTAGCTCTGTTCTTAGTCTTTTGACCATTGGAACAGTTTTTGATTTGTGCTTTTAAGGTCTTTGCCTTTGCTGAATTTTCTTTCTCTCAATGATTTGGGCAAATCAATACCAATTGCTAAATCAAGTCATGTTAAGTTCATTCACACAACTTTCAATTTATTCTCATCAATTGAGGGTCATCAATATATTTTTCACCATGGCAAACTCAAAGATTCAATTCAAAAGGCAATTCTCAAACATGAATACAACTCACTGCAATTGATTCAACATAAGTTTAAAGAGTCATCACATCAATGGGATCATAGAAAGAAAAACTCATCCAACATAGTTCATCAGTTTGAGTAGAGCAAAACAAAAAGAAGAAGAAGGTTGTGGTTGTGTGTGTATTATTGAAAGCAAAAATAACAAAAATTGAAAAAATTTTGCCTAATGCAAGCAAACTAAAGATTAAATCAAAAATAAACTTAAAAGTAAAAATTCAGAGATATGCACCCCCACACCTAAATCATGCATTGTCCTCAATGTATAAGAAACATAAAAGAACAAAGGAAACTGAGTACTCCCCTGGGAGTGGTGTGCATGGTGCGATCCTCTTGATCAAGGCTCAAGTAATTGGGGAAGGGAAAAGCGTCCTAACTGCATTGAGCAAAAAGTATAGCACTCCTTTTGATTTTGTCATAGTCCATCCTATTTTCTCTATGTACTCATGAAATCACATGATTAGCTTCTCTTCTTTCAGATGAGGTGTGCCTTTAGCCCTTATGTTTGCATTCTTGAGATGATTGGGCAGAACTTTGAACTCCAATTCATGTTTCTCCATGTGTAGCTGCAATTTAGTACTAAAATTTGGTAAAACAAACTCTACCTTATCCGGAGGTTTGGGAAGACATTGATCTGCATGCTCCTTTGGTTTAGGTGCTTGGAACACCATTTGTTCCTTGTGAGCATGGGCTGTTTGCGTTGGAAGGCTGAAAGGAGTTTCAGATTGCTCCTTCTGTGCAAGATCTGACTGAAAGGGGAGTTGAAGAGTAATCGGATTCGGCGGCCGAAAGATGGCTGAGTTCGGCGGCCGAAGGATGGTTTCAGTTTGCGATGGGAGCTGAGGTGCAAGGTCCGGCGGCCGAAAGATGGTGGAGTTCGGCGGTTGAAAAGTCAGGGCTTCAGTTTGCGCAAGTCCTTCCTGAAGTGGTGCGACAGAGCTCTCTTCAGTCTGTGCTTGGCTGCAGTTCACCTGTTGGATGCAACAGTCAGTTTCTTTCAATTCTGGCTCTTTCTGAGTCTCTTTCCTGCAAAGATCATCATTTAGTATATCATCTTGATTTACATAAAAAACATTTTCACTCAAACAATCAATGATATCTAAATTATCAACAGGTTCTGTTTGATCAGTTTGTTTGGACAAACAGTTTTCTAGTTGTGTCTCTTCAGCAGCTTGTTCTTGTACTTGCCAACTTTCATCTTCATCCTCCACATCTTGAAGTTCTTGCTCTCTTCTTAACACGAGTGCTTCCATTGAGGTTGCCAATTGTCCTATGTCCTATCGCAGGCTTTGCATGGAACTTACCATTGTTTCCATCATCTTTTCAAGGTGCTGACAATCCTGGTAGTCGTTAGCCTCTGCATAACTGGAGTTTGGATGGTCTCCCCAATTTGAATTGTAGGTGTCATGGTAGGGATCATGTCTTGGCTGTTCATAGAATCCTTCAAATGCATGTACTTGTTGGTCCCTTGTATAGCCATAATTCGGATGGTCTCCCCAATATGGATTGTATGTGTCATGGTAGGGATCATGTCTTGGCTGTTCATAGAATCCTCCATATGCATGAACTGGTTGGTCATCCTCATAAAGTGTAGGACATTGGAAAGTTAGGTGTCCCACATATCCACAGATCATACATGGCTTTGGTGACTGGGGTGCTTGAACCTGTTGAACTAGTTCTATGGCAAGATCTTTCATAAAAGATGTCAGAAAAGAAAGATCAGATCTACTTACCTTATCTATGATTCAGAGATGTTCGGCCATCGGTGCAAAGTTCGGTTGCTGGAGCAAGGAAGGTTCGGCGGCCGAAGGTGGATGGGTTTCGGCAGCCGAAGGTGGATGGGTTTCGGCAGCCGAATGTTGGACAGAATGCTTGGCAATTTGCTTCCCTAATCTTCTAATGGTGCATTTTAATTTCTAGATCAAAGGGCAGTGTGTCCTGCGTTCAGATCTTGTTATGAAAGAAAATAAACAAGTTAAATCAATTCCCCGGCAATGACGCCAATTTTTGACTCGCGGTTGTCGAAGCCGGTCAAAAATAACCTCTACGGTTATCAACAATCTTACAACTATAGATAGTGGTAAAGGATCGAATCCACAGAGAATTGAGTACCTGTCTATTTTTTCCAAACAAGATCAAGAGGATTAACTGAAAACACAATTGAAGGCAAACAAATCAAGAGTAAAGTGCAATAAATTAAAAAAAGGGTGATAGCGGTTGTCGAAGCCGTCAAAAATAAACCTATTATCAATCAACAAATAAATTTGCAGATAGTGGCAATAGGGTCGAACCACAGGGATTTGACACCAAATATCTTCCTAATAATGACTAAGGCAAGTAAATAGCAAAAATAAAAAAAGGGGTTTTGTTTTGAAGATGTACTAAAGCTAATTAACAATAGAAAGCAAATAATTTAAAGATGAGTAAATCAATAAGAGAAAAGCTTCTAGTTGAAGTATGGATCTATTTCAAATTGTTTAGAATTGATCATTGATTCTTTATCACTCCTATTTATTTTAATAAATTAGTTTAGGATGTGGAAGACGCTTCTCACAATCCAAATTCCTCCTTAATTCTAGTTTGATTAGGAAACGTTCGCTAATCAAATACTAGTTAACAAGTTGCCAAGGAACGTCCTTGGGGCTTTTAGCATCGAACAACTGTTAACTGCATTAAGACTTAGAGAAACCTAATTCTAACCTTGCCAACCGCGTGGTCAAGTTTAGATTATGCAACTTGATTAAATGTGTGTTTAAATAATCTAAGCAATTACGGACCTAAATTATTCAAACAATTGTTACTCAAGCAATTAAAAGCAATAGGCCTAAATTGATTCTAAAAGCAAAGCAACAATTATAGAAAGATGAAATTGCATAAATATTGAAAATAAATAGAAGTTTAACAATGGAGATTTAAATCTCCCAATTCATCACAAATCTGAATTTTCCAACTTCAACTAGAAAAGATGGAAATTAGCCACTCATGGTGGACAAAATCACAAAAGAAAAGAAGAAGAAAAGAAGGAGACAAGCTGCTGTATTTTTCTGCAGAATTGCTGAAGATGAGAGATGCCCCTTTGCTGGTTTGGATGCTGCCCTTATATAGCTGGAGAATCCCAATTCCAATTTGATTAGGGATTTGAAATCTTAATTTGATTTGGTCTTCTTTGTAGTCTTTGATTCCTCTTTGGATTTTGTATTTGATTGAGAATGGAACTCTCTAAGTGAAGGGCGTGGCTCTTGGGACTGATCTTGTGGTGTTTGAAGTGGATTTGGACTTATTTTCTTTGAATTCAAATTTTCTGCTCTTTTCCCGCCTCTGCTGTAAATTTCTGCTGTCAGTGTGATCGGGGCGGTGATTTGGGCAGATCGCTGCCCCGATCGCTTCCTGTGAATCAGTCCAGATTTTAGCTTTCTGTCTCTGCTTCCTCTGCTTGATTTGGGCAAATCACTGACCCAATCACTTTTCTGTCATTTTATGCACTTTTTCTCCAGTTTTCCAATTTCTTCCTTTTCTGTAAAATCAAGATAAAAACCATAAATTAAGCTGAAAAATGTGTAAATAAGCAATAATAAATATAATAAAAATGTGGCTAAATTATGCTTGATTAAAGGGGGGTTTTGAGATTGATTTGACTAACAACTATTGAAAGTAATTAAAACAGCAAGTAATTAAAATAAAAGAGGAAATCAATATGAGAAAGATCTAGTTGAAGATATGGATCCACTTTGGTTGTTTGGGTTGATCATTGAAACTTAGGTTTTCTTGATTCATTCAATAGATTAGTTATGGGGATGGAAAACGCTTCTCACCACTATGTCTCTCCTTATGATTAAATCAATTAGGGAACGTCCTCCAATCAATTACTAATTAACAAATTGCCAAGGAATGTCCTTGGGCCATAGGCATCAAAACAATTGTCAATTGCATAAAGAATGAGAGAGATCCAATCCTAGATACTCAAACGCATGAGATGTTGCTAGATCATGCAATTCCTTAGTTTTTACACCAAGTGTTCTTAGGTTAGAATATTTCCAGCAATTACGGACTAACAAATATCCCAACTAACAATCAATTAACTTTGCAATCAAGAATCAAGTGGCCAATTTGGTCAAAACAACAAAAAAATCTTAGAATTAAGCACACAATTGCATGAATATTGAACTAATCAAAAGCAAACATTTTATATTCAGATCTCACAACCCTTTAAACAACCTTAGTTTCAACCAAACTTCAACTAGAATAAGGGTTTCAGCCACTCATGGCTGAACCAAAATAGAAAATAGAAGAGAAGAAACAAGAAGGTAGAAGAACCGGCGGCAAGGGTGGAGGAGGCTTGGGCGGCCGAACCTCGGAGGAGTGGTGGAGTTCTTCAAATCTGAAATCTGCCTCTTCTTGTCTTCTTGAAGCCTTTAAATAGGTCTTGGGAGGCTGCCTAGGGTTTCTTGGATGTCCATGCATCTTTTAGAGGCTGCCCAAAGTGCCCTTGTGTCTTCTATGTGCATGTGTGAAGTTTGCAAGGGCTTTTTGGTCTTTTAATTGCTGTCCAAGTGTGTCCAAGAAGCCTTCTTCACATTATTCATGCACTAAAGAGGAAGGTGGAGCCTTGATTTGAATATTGAATGTGCATGGCATAAAGTGGTAAACATGTGATCTTTAAGATTTGGCTTATTGAATAAGGAAGAGGCTGTTCGGAGGGACTTTTGACCGCCTAAGTTTAGTTTCGGAGGCTGGACTTTCGGCTCTGGAGCAAAGGTTCGACGGCCGAAGGTGCCGTCGAAGATGGGTGACTTTCGGCTCTGGACCAGACTTTCGGCCGCCGTAGGTGCTTCCAAAGATGACTGTCTTTTGGCTTCCAAAGGTGCTTCCGAAGGTGGCTTTTCCAGATTTGGCACTTTTTGGCAATTTTAAGAGCATTTTCTCCAGAATGTTTCTTTACACCTAATATCTGTAAAACATGATTAAAACCACAAAATTAGGTAGAATAGATGTAAATAAACATCAATATCATCATGATAAAGTGGACTAAAATATGCTCTATCAGGGTGCGTTCAATTTCTGGATCAAAGGGTAAAATGTCCCTGCGTTCAGATCTAGTCATGAAAGAAAAATAAACAATTTAAATCAATTCCCCGGCAACGGCGTCAATTTTTGACTCGCGGTTGATGAAGCCAGTAAAAAATAACCTCTACGGTTATCAACAATCTTACAACTGTAGATAGTGGTAAAGGATCGAATCCACAGAGAATTGAGTACCTGTATATTTTTTTCCAAACAAGATCAAGAGGATTAACTGAAAACACAATTGAAGGCAAGAAAATCAAGAGTAAAGTGCAATAAAGTAAAAAAGGGGGGTTTTGATATTGATTTGACTAACAACTATTGAAAGCAATTAAAACAGCAAGTAATTAAAATAAAAGAGGAAATCAATATGAGAAAGGTCTAGTTGAAGATATGGATCCACTTTGGTTGTTTGGATTGATCATTGAAACTTAGGTTTTCTTGATTCATTCAATAGATTAGTTATGGGGATGGAAAATGCTTCTCACCACCATGTCTCTCCTTATGATTAAATCAATTAGGGAACGTCCTTTAATCAATTACTAATTAACAAATTGCCAAGGAACGTCCTTGGGCCATAGGCATCAAAACAATTGTCAATTGCATAAAGAATGAGAGAGATCCAATCCTAGCTACTCAAACGCATGAGATGTTGCTAGATCATGCAATTCCTTAGTTTTCAAACTAAGTGTTCTTAGGTCAGAATATTTCTAGCAATTACGGACTAACAAATATCCCAACTAACAATCAATTAACTTTGCAATTAAGAATCAAGTGGCCAATTTGATCAAAACAACAAAGCAATCTTAGAATTAAGCACACAATTGCATGAATATTGAACTAATCAAAAGCAAACACTTTATGTTCAGATCTCACAACCCTTTAAACAACCTTAGTTTTAACCAAACTTCAACTAGAATAAAGGGTTTCAGCCACTCATGGCTGAACCAAAACACAAAAAGAGAAAAGAAGAACAAAGGAGGAAAAACCGGCGGCCTAAGGTGGGTGTGGTATGGTTGCCGAACCTTGGTGGAGTTGAATGGATGAAAATCTGCCTCTTCTTGTCTTCTTGAAGCCTTTAAATAGGTCTTGGGAGGCTGCCTTGGATTTCTTGGGTGTTCATGCATCTTTTAGAGGCTGCCCAAAGTGCCCTTGTGTCTTCTATATGCATGTGTGGAGTTTGCATGGGCTTTTTGGTCTTTTAATTGCTGTCCAAGTGTGTCCAAGAAGCCTTCTTCACATTATTCATGCACTAAAGAGGAAGGTGGAGCCTTGATTTGAATATTGAATGTGCATGGCATAAAGTGGGAAACATGTGATCTTAAAGATTTGGCTTATTGAATAAGGAAGAGGCTGTTCGGAGGGACTTTTGGCCGCCTAAGTTTATTTTCGGAGGCTAGACTTTCAGCTCTGGAGCAAAGGTTCGGCGGCCAAAGGTGCCGCCGAAGATGGGTGACTTTCGGCTCTGGACCAGACTTTCAGCCGCCGAAGGTGCTTCCAAATATGACTGACTTTCGGCTTCCGAAGGTGCTTCCGAAGGTGGCTTTTCCAGATTTGGCACTTTTTGGCAGTTTTAAGAGCATTTTCTCTAGAATGTTTCTTTACACCTAATATCTGTAAAATATGATTAAAACCACAAAATTAGGTAGAATAGATGTAAATAAACATCAATATCATCATGATAAAGTGGACTAAAATATGCTCTATCAAAAATCTTAGAAATTGTGGAATTGTTTTACAATTGACTCCTTGACTCGCGGTTGTCGAAGCCGGTCAAAAATAACCTTTCTGGTTATCAACAATTTACAACTGTAGATAGTGGTGAAAGAATCGAATCCATAGAAAATTGAGGACTTACCTATTTTCCTTATCAAGACCAAGAAAATAAACTGAAACAATAATAAATTGAAAACGGAATAAACTGAAAGCAAAATAAACTAAAACGAAACGAGATAAATCTGAAACGAGATAAAACTGAAACGAGACAAAACTGAAACGAGATAAAACTGAAATAGAAATAAACGGAAAGCAAAATAAACTGAAACGAGATAAAACTGAAAGAGAAATAAATGGAAAGCAAAATAAACTGAAACGAGATAAAACTGAAAACGAGATAAACTGAAAGCGGAATAAAAATAAATTACAGTAAAAGTAAAATGGGGGTTTGAGATTGATTTAATTAAGTAACTACTGAAAGCAATAAAAGTAAAGCGAATAATAAAAATAAAAGAGAAATAAATAATAAGAAAACTCTAGTTGAAGAATTGGATCCACTTCAGTTGTTGGGATTGATCATTGACACTTTGTTTCTTTTGATTGATTCAATAGATTAGTTATGGAGATGGAAGACGCTTATCACCATCATGTCTCTCCTTATGATTAAACCAATTAGGGAACGTCCTCTAATTAATTACTAATTAACAAATTGCCAAGGAACTTCCTTGGGCCTTAGGCATCAAAACAATTGTTAATTGCATGAAGAGATAGAGAGATCCAATCCTAACTACTCAAACGCATGAGATGTCGTTAGATCATACAATTTCCTTAGTTTTTACACCAAGTGTTCTTATGTTTGAATAATTCAAGCAATTACGGACTTAAATCATCCAAACTAACATATTATTACTTTGCAATCAAGAATCAACGTAGATCTAAACAACAAAGCAATATTGAAATCAAGTATGAAATTGCACAAATATTGAACAACCAAAAGTTTAACAATGTTTGATCAAGTCTCCCAATCCATATAACAACTAAAGTATCACCTAATCTTCAACTAGAATAACAGATTTCAGTCTCTCGTGGCTGAAACAAAATTAAAAATAAAAGAAAAGAAGAAAGGTAGAAGAAGAGATGTGAATTTCGTAGGTGCCTCCCAAGGGGGGCTTAAAGGTTGTGTGGAGGCTCCTTATGTGTCTTTTTATAGTTGAAAGTGTTGCCTTAGGTCATACTTGCTTCCTAATTAGTGAAGAGGCTGCCCAAAGTGCTGAAAAGGAAGGAATCGCGTTGCAAATTCTCCGGAAGGAAGGAGGCGCACGGATCAGGCTTCAGAAGAGGAAGGATGCGCGCGGATTGCAGAAGAGGAAGTGGAGCGCAGTCATTGAATGCAGAAGGGAAAGAAATCTGTCCAGTCTTTCCTTTTTAGGTGGAGCCTTCGTTTGAATTTTGAATGCTGAATGAAGAAGAGGCAAGTGCATCTTCATGAGATCTTGCTGCCTAAATAGGAAGACATGACTGCTGCAGTGTGTGCGCATCTTTGAATAAGGAAAGAAAGATCTGCGATTTGAATTTCAAATAATCTTCTGACTGAGCTTTCCTTCTTTGCTTTTGCTTCTGCACTTCCCTTATTTGAGGACTTTCCTTTTCTGAAAACTTTCCTTATTTGACACTTTCCATAATTGGCTTCACCTTTAAATAAGGAAAGAAGAATCTGCAATTTAAATTTCAAAGAATCTGTTGATTGCGCTTTCCTTTTCTGGCACTTTCCTTATCAGAAAACTTTCCTTATTTAGCACTTTCCATATTTGAAAACTTTCCTTTTTTGGCACTTTCCATATTTGGCACTTTTTGGCAGTTTTAAGAGCATTTTCTCCAGATTGTCTCTTTACACCTAATATCTGCAAAACATGATTAAAACCACAAAATTAGGTAGAAAAGGTGTAAATAAATATCAATAAGATCATGATAATATAGACTAAAATATGCTCTATCAAATACCCCCACACCTAGCCTTTTGCTTGTCCTCAAGCAAATAAACATAGTCAAATGAGCTTTCTTTGCTCTAGATCCTTATTTCCACTTAAGCTCTTACTCTAGACCCCTATTTTGAATCATTGCAGTGAAGAATATATGCATGAAGATTACTCACCTCCTTTCCTTGTTTCCCTTTACTTACCATGGCTAGGATTTGTTTTCCTCAAGAGAGACCATACATGCACATGTTTGTTTTGATAAGACTTTTTCTAGCTTTCAGAGTGACTTGCCCTTACCTTGAAGTACTTTATTCAGCTTTTTGCACTTTTAATTTTGCTTGAATAAGTCACCAACCTTTTGACGTGAAGGTACATATTTGTGATACCCACCCCTAGTTACTCAGTTGGTCACCTGTCCAAGTGGCTACTAGCTCTGTTCATAGTCTTTTGACCATTGAAACAGTTTTCAATTTGTGCTTTTGAAGTCTAAGCCTTTGTGAATTTCTTTCTCTCAATGATTTGGGCAAATCAATACCAATTGCTAAATCAAGTCATGTTAAGTTCATTCACACAATTTTCAATTTATTCTCTCTAATGAGTGTCATCAATATATTTTTCACCATGGCAAACTCAAAGATTCAATTCAAAAGGCAATTCTCAAACATGAATACAACTCACTGCAATTGATTCAACATAAGTTTAAAGAGTTATCACATCAATGGGGTCATGGAAAGAAAAGCTCATCAACATAGTCTATCAGTTTGAGTGAAGCAAATCGGAACACAAAAAGGAAGAAGACTGTGGTTGTGTGTGTTATTGAAAACAAAATGAAAAATTGAAAAAAAATCACACTGAAAATGAAAATAAAAATTCAAACTGAAAATCAAAGCAAAAATTAAAAATTCAGAAATTTGCACCCCCACACCTAAATCATGCATTGTCCTCAATGTATAGGAAATATTAAAATGCAAAAGAAACTGAGTACTTCCCTGGGTGTGGTGTGCATGGTGCGATCGACTTGATCAAGGCTCAAGTAATTGGAGAAGGGAAAAGGGTCCCAACTGCATTGAGTAAAAAGTGTAGAACTCCTTTTGATTTTGTCATAGCCCATCCTATTTTCTCTATGTACTCATGAAGTAACATGATTAGCTTCTCTTCTTTCAGATGAGGTGTGCCTCTAGCCCTTATGTTTGCATTTTTGAGCACTTCCAACTTCAATTGATATTTCTCCATAGGTGGCTGCAATTTGACATTAAGTTCAGGCAAAATAAACTCTACCTTATCCGGAGGTTTGGGAAGGCATTGATCCGCATGGTCCTTTAGTTTAGGTGCTTGGAATACCATTTGTTCCTTGTGAGTATGGGCTGGATCTATGGCTGAAATGGTTTCAGTTTGCTCCTTCTGCGCAAAGCTTGACTGAAAGGAGGGACTGGAGGAGCTTGACTGTGTTGGAAGCTGAAAGGAAGCGATGGAGGTGGCTTCAGGTTGCGCAAGGCTCATCTGCGAATTCTCCTGAAGAGGTACGACAGAGCTCTCTTCAGTCTATGCTTGGCTGCAGTTCACCTGTTGGATGCAACAGTCAGTTTCTTTCAGTTCTGGCTCTTTCTGGCTCTTTTCCCTGCAAAGATCATTGTTTAGCATGTCATCTTGATCTATATAAAAATTTTCTTGGCTCATACAATCAATGATATCTAAACTTTCAACAAGTTCTGTTTGATCAGTTTGTTTAGGTGAACAATTTTCTGGTTGTTTCTCTTCAGCAGCTTGTTCATGTACTTGCCAACTTTCATCATCATCCTCAACATCTTGAAGCTCTTGCTCTCTTCTTAACATGTGTGCTTTCACTCTGGTAGTTATTTGTTCCATCTGTTGTTGGAGGCTTTGCACAGAAATTGCCAATGTCCTCATCTTTTCTTCAAGGTGTTGGTTGGAACTTGAAGGTTCTGGTTGGGCTTGATATCCTTGATAATTTTGGTAGTTGTTATCCGTTGTTTCCCATGCATAACTGAAGTCTGGACAGTCTCTCCAACCTGGATTGTATGTGTCATAGTAGGGATCATGTCTTGGTTGTTCATAAAATCCTGCATGTGCTGGTTGGTAATCCTCATAAAGTGTAGGACATTAGGAAGTTGGGTGTCCCACATATCCACAGATCATACACGGCCTAGGTGGCTCGGATGCTTGAACCTGTTGAACTAGTCCTGTGGCAAAATCTTTCATAAAAGATGTCAGAAAAGAAAAATCAGATCTACTTACCTCATCCATGATTCAGATCTGCGATGGTGACTGTGCCTTGGTGAGATGTTCGGCGGCCGAATGAGGATGAGGTTCGGCGGCCGAATGTGTTGCAGAAGGTGCTCCTGCGCAAAGGTGATCTTCAAAATATATTTTTTTTTAATTTGGTCCTGAAAGAAAAATAAATGAGTTAAATCAACTCCCCGGCAACGACACCAATTTTTGACTTGCGGTTATCGAAGCCGGTCAAAAATAACCTTTCTGGTTATCAACAATTTACAACTGTAGATAGTGGTGAAAGGATCGAATCCACAGGGAATTGAGGACTTACCTATTTTCCTTATCAAGACCAAGAAAATAAACTGAAACAATAATAAATTGAAAACGGAATAAACTGAAAACAAAATAAACTGAAACGAGATAAAACTGAAACGAGACAAAACTGAAACGAGATAAAACTGAAAGAGAAAAAAACGGAAAGCAAAATAAACTGAAACGAGATAAAACTGAAAGAGAAATAAACGGAAAGCAAAATAAACTGAAATGAGATAAAACTGAAAACGAGATAAACTGAAAGCGGAATAAAAATAAATTACAGTAAAAGTAAAATGGGGGTTTGAGATTGATTTAATTAAGCAACTACTGAAAGCAATAAAAGTAAAGCGAATAATTAAAATAAAAGAGAAATAAATAATAAGAAAACTCTAGTTGAAGAATTGGATCCACTTCAGTTGTTGGAATTGATCATTGACACTTAGTTTCTTTTGATTGATTCAATAGATTAGTTATGGAGATGGAAGACGCTTCTCACCACCATGTCTCTCATTATTATTAAACCAATTAGGGAACGTCCTCTAATTAATTACTAATTAATAAATTGCCAAGGAACGTCCTTGGGCCTTGGGCATCAAAACAATTGTTAATTGCATGAAGAGATAGAGAGATCTAATCCTAACTACTCAAACGCATGAGATGTCGTTAGATCATACAATTTCCTTAATTTTTACACCAAGTGTTCTTATGTTTGAATAATCCAAGCAATTACGGACTTAAATCATCCAAACTAACATATTATTACTTTGCAATCAAGAATCAACGTAGATCTAAACAACAAAGCAATATTGAAATCAAGCATGAAATTGCACAAATATTGAACAACCAAAAGTTTAACAATGTTTGATCAAGTCTCCCAATCCATATAACTAAATGTAACGACCCGAAAATCGGACCGCCACTGGCGCTAGGATCCAGGTCGGTTTAAGGCCGCCGGAACCCGTAGCAAGCCAATCATGAACTCTGTGTACCTGATAAATCCTATACATGATCAAATAATAATTATAAAACCTGAAAACAACCTTCCTACCACTTACCAAGCTTGACCTGCATGCACTATATCTGTACACATAAAACCCACGTGTTTGTTTGGTGAACATTCGGGGATGAATGTTCTTAAGGAGGGAAGAATGTAATACCCGGCTAGACTCCGGTATCAGAATTCCTACCGTCCGGTGGAATCTCGGATGTCGGAAACCTCTAGAAGGGTAAATTCATGTTTTTATAAAATGTTTCAATGTATTTTATGGTTTTAAGCAAAAAGGAAATTGAGTTTTAAAAGAAAAAGACTAAGGAGACATTTCCAGGTTCGGCCGCCGAATGTGGGATGGTTTAGGGGGGCAAGTTAGGCTTCCAAAAGTTTCAAAGGTTCGGCCGCCGAACCTCATGTTCGGCTGCCGAACTTGCATGAGTTTTGGAGGCGCTTTAGGCTGCCGAAAGGTGGTCTGTCAGCCCCTATATAAGAGCTCCATGGCCGAAACGGGCGAGTTTTCTCCCCATTTTCGGCCACGGTGAGTTCTTGCTCTCCCATGGTTCATTTTAGATGTTTTTCCTTCGATCTTTCATGTTTTAACAAGTTTTATGTTGATTTGTAGATATTTGAACAAAAGAGTGAGTTTTGGAAGCTTGGAGACCAAAGAGTTGAGATCTCTCCCATCTCCAAGTTGGATCGTCTCTCCTCTCGTTCTACAAGAGGTAAGAGTAGATCCATAGTTCCTTTAATGTTTTAAATAAGTTTTATGAAGTTTCTTGGGGTAGAAATGCATGTGTAGGTTTATGTGGAGTTTATGGGTTTACTGTGCGTTTATGAACAATGTATGTTGGATATGCATGTTTGATGTGTTGTAGATGGGGTTTAGGATAGTTTGAAGCCCCTAGGAGCTTGTATGCTTGAGTATGCATGTTGTAGAATAGGAAAATGCATGATTGAATGAGTTGGGAGGCGTTTATGCATGTTGAGCTGAGTTTCTGCCCTTTGGGAAGAACTCAGGTTCGGCAGCCGAAGGCTCTTTCGGCCGCCGAACCTGCCTTTGGTAGCATGTATCGGCTGCCGAACCCTGCCCCCGAAAGTGGACTTTCGGCTCTGGAAGGGAGTTTCGGCCGCCGAAGGTGCCGCCGAACATGCATGAGTTTCGTCTCTGGAGGGAACCTTCGGCCGCCGAAAGTGCCGCCGAAGGTGCATGACTTTCGGCTCTGGAGGGCCTTTCGGCCGCCGAACCTGCCGCCGAAAGTGCCCTGTTCAGCCCTCCTTTGCATGATTTATGTGATTGTTTTAAGGTGTTTTAGGGGGTTTTTGGGGAGTATTTTAGAGTCATGTTTATGTATGTTAGGTCCCTCATTTGAGTCCACCTGTGTAGGTTCGGACCCGAGGAACCGAGGACCCCAGCAGTGAGTTCAGCTGCTTCTGAGTCTGTTAGAGCTTCAGCCAGAGGTGAGTGGAATATCTTATTTCGTTTCAAAGTAAATAAATAAATTCTGAGCATGATACACGATCATGAATGCCATGAGATATACTTAGGGTGCTTGCATAGAATTCACGAATATGTTGCATTGCATATTATGTTGTTGATGTGGGTGAATGTTGAATGATCCATTAGCCCTCAACGTTATGACATTGATTGTATTGATATGGAAGTCCAGGCGTGCCTGACTACGCCCCTGGACTATGTAAGAGAAAGACCGGTGTGAGCCTGCACTACGCCCCCGGCACTATTGGATATGTTGATTTATGCTACTGGAAGTCCAGGCGTGCCTGCACTACGCCCTGGCATGATTAGGACTGTATGCGAGGGGCTAAATGGGGACAGTTCATCCTTGATGTGAATTGTTTGTGATATGTTGCATTCATGAAGCATTGAATTTAAATTGATTATTAATTATTCTGCTCACTGGGCTTTATAGCTCACCCCTCTCCCTTAACCCCCAGGTTGCAGGGTAACAGGGTAGACAGGAGGTCAGCAGGAGTAGAGTTATGTTTATGTAATAGCTAGATGTGGACATGAATATGATGTAATGTAAAAGTATAGTATAGAAATGTTATGTAATGATGCTTATGGAAGTTTAGAGTTGTGCTTGACCATAGTATTATGTTAATCCCTTTCTAGTACATGATCTTAATGTTTAATGATGATTATTGTAAACCAAACTTAATTTATGTTATGTCACCCCATTGGAGCATTGTTGAGGACTCCAGTGTGGGTTAATGATTATGATTATGAATAGTGCATGCACAGGTTGAGTTTGGTGATTGAATGGAAAGAAAAGTTCAAAATTTTTATGTATGTTGTTGATCATGTATGGGATTAAACAGGTTCACAGGATGAATGTTTGGCTTGCTACGGGTCCCGGCGGCCTTAAGCCGATCTGGATCCTAGCGCCGGTAGCGGTCCGATTTTCGGGTCGTTACAGATTGGTATCAGAGCCCTAGGTTCATATGGTCGGACCTAGAGTGTCGGGCTCATAGATGTTCTAGAAGGTCAAGCACAATAGGAAAATCATGTCCACTAGGATAGGATGAAGAGTCCTGTCTTGAATGATGATGTGAAATGCCATGATTTTATGCATGTGCATTAATGATATGCTATGTATGTGATGTATGTGATGCGGGTTCATGTGTTTGCACATGAACCATTTGATGCTAATGTTCTATGTGATGTGTGCTGTTTTTCAGAAAACAGGATGAGAGGAACTCGTCGATCTGCACGATTGACTGGAGTACCACCCCAGGACGAGGGCACTGATGCCCGTCCTCCTGCATTGCCTAGGGCAATGTCAAGTAGGTCCAGCAGAGAAAGAGCAGTAAGAGACCCTAGAAGGTCTTTGGATCTGGGTAGAAGCAGATCAGTGAGGGGAACAGTGCAAGGGGATATGTCAGAGGATGTGGGGGATCAGATGGATGTGGATCAGAGGAGGGATGGCAGTCTCGGAGTAAGTATGTCGGAAGAGGGAATGGGAGAGTCCCAAGGAGGCACTCAGGCCTCGGGATTTGTTCAGCCACCTTACTACCCACCCTTTTCACATAATCCCGGGTATTCGATGGGAGGTACATCGGATTACCCCAGTTTTAACCCTTATCACTCTCAGATGCCATACCCACCTTTCTACCCACCGTACCCACAGTACCCTATGTATCCACCCCACCCTACCATCCAGGTACAGCAAACCCTACCCCAGGGGATGCTGCACCTCCTCCACCACCAGCAGCACCTACTGTCCCAGAAACCCAAATGCCTAAACCTAGCTCATCTGGGGGGAGCAAGGTCAAGATGACCGATTACATGAAGCTGGGTGCTCCCCAGTTTGAAACCGGTGATGACCCGTTTGTGTACCTTGAGAGGGTCAAGACAATTACAGATGAGATAGGAGCTGATGACAGTAGAGCCATTCAGATGGCTGGGTTCACACTAAAATGCAAGAAGGCCCGAGAGTGGTTTAAGAACTATGTGAACCCGAGGTTGGACAGCCTATCATGGGAGGAGTTTGCAAATGAGTTTGCAGGATGGGCTTTCCCTGACAGTTCAAGAGAATTGAAGATGATTGAGTTCGAGCAGCTGAGGCAGACGGATGAGATGAGTGTGGATGAGTTCACAGACAGGTTTTTGGAGCTGTTGCCGTTTGCCGGGCAAAATCTGGATACAGATCAGAAAAAGTCAAGGAGGTATATCATGAAGCTCCATTCCAGGTATTCCTCCTTGATTCAGTCAGCAGAGAGGGAGAGTTTCCATGCCATTGTGGATATGGCTCGGAGGATGGAGGCTAGTGCAATCATCGAGGGGAAAGTCAAACAGTCAGTGGCACAGCCTTCTGGTTCCAAGACCCCAGGTGGGGGAAGGATGGACCCTTCTTCTCTGAGTTCAGCTAGTAAGAGGTGGAGCAGTACCACCAAGAAGCCAAAGAAGAACAAGTTCTGGAATAAGATCAAGTCTGGTCTGGGATTAGGAAGTGGTTCGAGCTCAGGTGCAGATAATGCAGTATGCAAGAAGTGTGGGAAGCCGCACAAAGGAGTATGTCTGGTTGGGACGACAGCCTGCTTCAGATGTGGGCAGGAGGGACACATGGCACGGGAGTGTCCTAGAGCAGCTTTTGTGGCACAGTCTCAGCAGACAGCTTCTGGTAGTGTGGCTCAGCCAGTAGCTCCAGCCGCGACTCAGGCTAGTGGCAGAGGCAGAGGAAGAGGGGCAGCCTCTTCTTCAGCGGGTTTCAGGGGTGAGGGTCCATCAGCTCCAGCACGGATCTTCACCATGACTCAGCAGGAGGCAAACACATCCAACACCGTGGTGTCAGGTAATCTCATCATTGGTTGTTCTGATGTGTATGCATTAATGGACCCTGGTGCATCTCATTCTTTCATTGCTCCGAGGGCCGTCGAGAGGTTGGGATTGATGGTCTCTGGGTTAGAGTGTCCCCTATGGGTCAGTGGACCCAAGTGTGACCCGTCAGTGGCAGAGTCAGTCTGCCAGTGTAGTCCAGTTTTTGTGGAGGGAAGATGCCTGTCCGCCGACCTTGTGGTTCTAGATTTGACAGATTTTGACGTCATTCTAGGGATGGATTGGCTATCTACCCATGGTGCTACCTTGGATTGCAGAGACAAGGTAGTCAGGTTCAGATGTCAGGATGGGTCAGAGGTTGTCTTCAGAGGAGACAGGAGGGGTACACCTAGAGGTTTGATATCAGCCCTACAGGCTCGTAGGCTGCTCAGGAGGGGTTGTCAGGGTTTTCTAGCTCATGTGAGAGAGCTGGATAGTCATGTCAGAGAGCCCGCCTCAGTGCCAGTGGTCAGAGAGTTCTTAGATGTTTTCCCAGACGAGCTGCCAGGTTTACCACCTGCTAGGGAGATAGAGTTTGAAATTGAATTGATGCCTGGAACTAGACCGATCTCTATCCCTCCCTACAGGATGGCACCAGCAGAATTGAAGGAGTTGAAAGAGCAGTTGCAAGAGCTGGTAGATAGGGGTTTCATCCGACCGAGTACCTCACCTTGGGGTGCTCCAGTGCTATTTGTGAAAAAGAAGGATGGATCCCTTAGACTTTGTATCGACTACAGGCAGTTGAACAAGGTCACTACCAAGAATAAGTACCCGTTGCCAAGGATCGACGATCTATTCGACCAGCTAGCAGGAGCAGGTTGTTTCTCCAAGATAGATCTGAGATCAGGGTACCATCAGCTGAGGATAAGGGAAGAGGATGTACCGAAGACAGCATTCAGGACCAGATATGGGCATTATGAGTTCCTTGTGATGCCGTTCGGGTTAACCAATGCCCCTGCAGCATTCATGGATCTCATGAACAGAGTGTTTAGCCAGTACCTGGATCACTTTGTTATTGTCTTCATAGATGATATCTTAGTGTATTCCAGGAATGCAGAGGAGCATGCCCATCATCTGAGGTTAGTTCTGCAGACCTTGAGGGAACATGGCTTGTATGCCAAGTTCTCCAAGTGTGAGTTCTGGCTGAGGAGCATCTCTTCTTGGGGCATGTGGTGTCAGAAAATGGAATCGAGGTAGACCCCAAGAAAGTGGAAGCTGTAGCTAACTGGCCTAGACCCACTACGGTGACAGAGATCAAGAGTTTCTTGGGTTTGGCAGGTTACTACAGGAGGTTCGTTCAGGACTTCTCTAAGATTGCAGCTCCCATGACCAGATTGACTAAGAAGAACCAGAGGTTCGTGTGGACCGACCAGTGTGAAGAGAGCTTTGAGGAGCTAAAGAAGAGGTTGACTTCAGCACCGGTGTTAGCTCTGCCGACTAGTAATGAGGACTTCACAGTCTTTTGCGATGCGTCCCGTGTGGGACTGGGTTGTGTGCTAATGCAGAATGAAAGGGTGATTGCTTATGCTTCTAGGCAGCTAAAGAAGCACGAGTTGAATTACCCTACACATGACCTAGAGATGGCAGCGGTAATCTTTGCACTCAAGATGTGGAGGCATTACCTTTATGGGGTTAAATGTGAGATCTTCACAGATCATAAAAGCCTGCAGTACATCCTGAGTCAGAGAGAGCTGAATATGAGGCAGAGAAGATGGGTAGAACTGCTTAGTGACTATGATTGCAAGATCCAGTACCATCCGGGTAAGGCGAATGTTGTGGCAGACGCCTTAAGCCGGAAATCACTTGGCAGTTTGTCCCATATTTCAGCAGAGAGGAGGCCAGTGGTGAGGCAGTTCTTCGAGCTCATGAATGAAGGTCTACAGTTGGAGTTGTCTGGTACAGGTGCTTTAGTTGCCCAGATGAGAGTGGCACCCGTGTTTCTGGAGCAGGTGGCTCAGAAACAGCATGAGGACCCAGAGTTAGTGAAGATTGCCAGGACTGTTCAGTCAGGCAAAGGATAGTGAGTTCAGATTCGACAGCAAGGGGATCCTCCGCTATGGAACAGATTGTGTGTACCAGATGACGTAGGGCTGAAGGGAGACATTATGAGAGAGGCTCATAATGCCAGATACAGTGTTCACCCTGGAGCCACCAAGATGTATCAAGATCTGAAGAAGGTTTATTGGTGGCCAGCTATGAAAAGAGAAGTGGCACAGTTTGTGTCAGCCTGCGAAGTGTGTCAGAGGGTGAAGCTGGAACATCAGAAGCCGGCTGGAATGCTTAACCCACTACCTATTCCAGAGTGGAAATGGGAGAATATAGCTATGGACTTCGTGGTGGGGTTACCGGCGACGTCCAACAGATTGGACTCCATATGGGTGATTGTGGACAGACTCACCAAATCTGCTCACTTCATCCCTGTCAGGAGTGGCTATTCTGTGGACAAGTTGGCGCAGGTGTATGTTGATGAGATTGTCAGGCTGCATGGGGTTCCTGTTTCAATAGTGTCTGATCGAGGGCCCCAGTTCACCTCCAGGTTTTGGCGGAGTCTGCAGAACGCTATGGGTACCAGGTTGGATTTTAGCACTGCTTTCCATCCACAGACGGACGGACAATCAGAGAGGACCATCCAGACAATAGAGGATATGCTCAGAATGTGTGTGCTGGATTTTGGCGGTTCTTGGAGGCAGCATCTACCTTTAGTGGAGTTTGCCTACAATAACAGCCATCATGCCAGCATAGGGATGGCCCCATATGAAGCTTTGTATGGAAGGAAGTGCAGGTCGCCTGTCTGTTGGGAAGAATTGGGAGAAAAGGCCTTGGCAGGGCCTGAGCTAGTAGAGATCACCAGCAGAGTGGTGCCCATAATCAGAGAAAGGATCAAGACTGCTGCAAGCAGCAGAAGAGTTATGCAGACATCCGCAGAAGGCAAGTAGAGTTTCAGGAGGGGGATTTGGTATTGCTCAAGGTGTCTCCAATGAAAGGGGTGATTCGGTTTGGGAAGAAAGGTAAGCTAGCTCCACGGTACATCGGACCCTTTGAAGTCTTGCAAAAGATTGGGAATGTATCGTACAAGCTGGACTTGCCTGCTTCAATGGAGAGAATCCATCCGGTTTTCCATGTTTCCATGTTAAGGAAGTTCGTGTCAGATCCGGGCAAGGTTCTTAGTGAGCCTGATGTGGAGATCCAAGAGGATCTCACCTATGTTGAACAGCCAGTACGGATCCTAGACACCCAGATCAGAAAGCTAAGGAACAAGGAAATCCCGATGGTGAAAGTCCTTTGGAATCACCACAACATCGAAGAGTGTACCTGGGAGACACGGGAGTCCATGCTCCGGCAATATCCTCATCTCTTCTAAGGTGAGTTTTATGTGCTTTGTATGAATGTTTATGTTTTATGCTATGCCATGTGTTTGTTTGGTGAACATTCGGGGACGAATGTTCTTAAGGGGGGAAGAATGTAATACCCGGCTAGACTCCGGTATCGGAATTCCTACCGTCCGGTGGAATCTCGGATGTCGGAAACCTCTAGAAGGGTAAAATCATGTTTTTATAAAATGTTTTAATGTATTTTATGGTTTTAAGCAAAAAGGAAATTGAGTTTTAAAAGAAAAAGACCAAGGAGACATTTCCAGGTTCGGCCGCCGAACGTGGGATGGTTTAGGGGGGCAAGTTAGGCTTCCGAAAGTTTCAAAGGTTCGGCCGCCGAACCTCATGTTCGGCCGCCGAACTTGCATGAGTTTTGGAGGCACTTTAGGCTGCCGAAAGGTGGTCTGCCAGCCCCTATATAAGAGCTCCATGGCCGAAACGGGCGAGTTTTCTCCCCATTTTCGGCCACGGTGAGTTCTTGCTCTCCCATGGTTCATTTTAGATGTTTTTCCTTCGATCTTTCATGTTTTAACAAGCTTTATGTTGATTTGAAGATATTTGAACAAAAGAGCGAGTTTTGGAAGCTTGGAGACCAAAGAGTTGAGATCTCTCCCATCTCCAAGTTGGATCGTCTCTCCTCTCGTTCTTCAAGAGGTAAGAGTAGATCCATAGTTCCTTTAATGTTTTAAGTAAGTTTTATGAAGTTTCTTGGGGTAGAAATGCATGTGTAGGTTTATGTGGAGTTTATGGGTTTACTGTGCGTTTATGAACAATGTATGTTGGATATGCATGTTTGATGTGTTGTAGATGGGGTTTAGGATAGTTTGAAGCCCCTAGGAGCTTGTATGCTTGAGTATGCATGTTGTAGAATAGGAAAATGCATGATTGAATGAGTTGGGAGGCGTTTATGCATGTTGAGCTGAGTTTCTGCCCTTTGGGAAGAACTCAGGTTCGGCAGCCGAAGGCTCTTTCGGCCGCCGAACCTGCCTTTGGTAGCATGTATCGGCTGCCGAACCCTGCCCCCGAAAGTGGACTTTCGGCTCTGGAAGGGAGTTTCGGCCGCCGAAGGTGCCGCCGAACATGCATGAGTTTCGTCTCTGGAGGGAACCTTCGGCCGCCGAAAGTGCCGCCGAAGGTGCATGACTTTCGGCTCTGGAGGGCCTTTCGGCCGCCGAACCTGCCGCCGAAAGTGCCCTGTTCAGCCCTCCTTTGCATGATTTATGTGATTGTTTTAAGGTGTTTTAGGGGGTTTTTGGGGAGTATTTTAGAGTCATGTTTATGTATGTTAGGTCCCTCATTTGAGTCCACCTGTGTAGGTTCGGACCCGAGGAACCGAGGACCCCAGCAGTGAGTTCAGCTGCTTCTGAGTCTGTTAGAGCTTCAGCCAGAGGTGAGTGGAATATCTTATTTCGTTTCAAAGTAAATAAATAAATTCTGAGCATGATACACGCATCATGAATGCCATGAGATATACTAGGGTGCTTGCATTAGAATTCACGAATATGTTGCATTGCATAATATGTTGTTGATGTGGATGAATGTTGGATGATCCTTTAGCCGCACTACGTTATGATATGATGTGATACGGTATGGAAGACCAGTGAGGCCCATTCTACGCCCCTGGCACTATGTAAGAGAAAGACCAGTGAGGCCCATTCTACGCCCCTGGCATATTGGAATGTTATGTTATGAATGTAATGTAAGAGAAAGACCAGTGAGGCCCAGTCTACGCCCCTGGCACTATTGGAATGAGTAGTGGGCTATTGGTGACAAGTTCATCCTTGATGTGGATTGTTTGTGATATGTTGCATTTCATGAAAGCATGAAATTTAAATTGAATGTTTAATTATTCTGCTCACTGGGCTTTATAGCTCACCCCTCTCCCTTAACCCCCAGGTTTGCAGGTACAGGGTAGACCAGGAGGTCAGCAGGAGTAGCGTTTTGTTTTATGTAATAGCTAGATGTGGACATGAATATGATGTAATGTAAAAGTATAGTATAGAAATGTTATGTAATGATGCTTATGGAAGTTTAGAGTTGTGCTTGACCATAGTATGTGTTAATCCCTTTCTAGTACATGATCTCAAATGTTTAATGATGATTATTGAAAACCAAACTTAATGTATGTATGTTACCCCATTGGAGCATTGTTGAGGACTCCAGTGTGGGTTGATGATTATGATTATGTATAGTGCATGCACAGGTTGAGTTTGGTGAATGAATGGAAAGAAAAGTTCAAAATTTTTATGTATGTTGTTGATCATGTATGGGATTAAACAGGTTCACAGGATGAATGTTTGGCTTGCTACGGGTCCCGGCGGCCTTAAGCCGATCTGGATCCTAGCGCCGGTAGCGGTCCGATTTTCGGGTCGTTACATAAAGTCTGAGGGATCCATCCTTCTTTCTGACAAACAGTACTGGAGCACCCCAAGGTGAGGTACTAGGGCAGATGAAACTCTTATCTACCAATTCCTGTAATTGCTCTTTCAGTTCTTTCAACTCTGCTGGCGCCATCCCGTAGGGAGGAATAGAGATAGGTCTGGTACCAGGCAGCAATTCTATTTCAAACTCTATTTCCCTATCAGGTGGTAGTCCTGGAAGCTCGTCTGGGAAAACGTCTAGAAAGTCTCGGACTACTGGTATTGAGACTGGTTCCCTAACCTGACTGTCTAGCTCCCTCACATGAGCTAGAAACCCCTGACAACCCCTCCTAAGCAAACGACGAGCCTGAAAGGCTGAAATCAAACCTCTAGGTGTCCTCCTCCTGTCTCCTCTGAAGACACACTCTGACCCATCCTGGTCTCTGAGACTAACTATCTTGTCTCTACAGTCCAAAGTAGCACCATATGTAGATAGCCAATCCATCCCTAGAATGACATCAAAATCCGTCAAATCTAGAACCACAAGGTCAGCTAGAAGGCATCTACCCTCTATGAACACTGGACTGAAGCGACAGACTGACACTGCCACTGATGGATCACATTTGGGTCCACTGACCCAGAGAGGACACTCTAACTCATAGATCATCAGACCCAACCTCTCTACGGCTCTCGAAGCAATAAAAGAGTGAGAAGCATCGGGGTCCATCAAAGCATACACATCAGAACACCCTATGATGAGATTACATGACACCACTGTGTTCGACGTGTTTGCCTCCTCCTGAGTCATAGTGAAAATCTGTGCTGGGGCTACCGGATGTCCACCTCGGAAACCTGCTACGGAAGAAGAGGCTGACCCTCTCCCTCTACCTCTGCCACTACTCTGAGGCATGGCTGAAGTGGCTGGCTGAGCCACACTGCCAGAAGTCATCTGCTGGGATGGTGCCATGAAAGTCACCTGAGGACATTCCCGAGCAAAATGTCCTTCCTGTCCACACCTATAGCAGGCTGAAGATCCCAACTGACAAGCTCCTCTGTGTGGTCTCCCACATCTCAAACAGACTGGACCATCTGTGCCAGAACTTGAGCCACTACCAAATCCCAGACCAGACTTGACCTTGCTCCAGAACTTCTTCTTTGTTCCTTTTGCTTTTCCCCATCTCTTGCTGCCTGAAGCTGTACTTTGAGAAGAAGGATCAAGCTTGGATCCTGAAGACTGTGCCTTCGACTGTTTAACGGTCCCCTGAATGATGGCACTTGCCTCCATTTTCCTGGCGGCATCTATTATAGAGTGAAAACTCTCTTTCTCTGCTGGAAGAATCAAGGAGGAATACCTGGGATGAAGTCTCATAGTATATCTCCTTGCCTTCTTCTGGTCAGTGTCATATGCTTGACCCACATACTGTAGCAGATCCAGGAACTTATCTGTAAAATCATCAACACTCATCTCTTCTGTCTGCCTCAACTGTTCAAATTCTATAACTTTCATCTCCCTAGAACTGTCAGGAAAAGCCCACCCAGTAAATTCATTGGCGAACTCTCCCCATGACATGCTGTCTAACCTGGGTTCCACATAATTCTTGAACCACTATTGAGCTTTCTTGCATTTCAATGTGAACCCTGCCATTTCAATGGCTCTGCTATCATCAGCTCCCAACTCATCAATTATCATCTTAACTGTTCTGAGGTATTCAAATGGATCATCTCCTAAATTGAATTTAGGAGCATCCAATTTCAGGTACTCTGTCATCTTCACTTTACTTCCCTCAGCTGAGCTAGGTTGAGGTACTTGGACAACTGGGACTACTGGTTCAGGTGGTGGAGGAGGTACTGTATTACTTGGCTCTGGGTATGCTGTACTTGGATGGATAGGTGATGGTGGATACATGGGATATGGTGGATAATAAGGAGGATAAGGCATATAAGGCATGTAAGTAGGATATGGGGAAAAACTAGAGTACTGCGACGTACCTCCCATCGGATACCCGGTGTAATACCCGGCTAAATCCGGCATCGGAATTTCTACCATCCGGTGAAATTCAGGGATGTCAGAGATTTCTCGAAGGGTAGAGTGAAGGTTTTCTAAAATATGTTCAAGTCGTTTAAAGGTTTAGGGTAGAAAACGAGTTGAGTTTTGTGGAGAATTGGCCAAAGGAGTTTCTGTCATGTTCGGCCCCCGAAGGTTAAGTTCGGCCGCCGAAAGTGCCCAATGTTCGGCCCCCGAAGGTTATGTTCGGCCCCCGAACGTTGCATGGTTTTGCATGCAGTTTCGGCAGCCGAAGCTGAGTTGGCCAGCCAATGTGTGGGCACTCCTTAGTCATTGATTTGGGACAGATGTTACCTCCAAATCTTCCCAAAGGTTATGCCACGTCTCCCATGACTCATCTATAAGCTTTTAATCACTCATGCACAGGTTTGAGGGTGGTAAAGTGTTTAGAACGTTTTGAAACAAAAGAAGAGAGTTTTGGTGTTTTGGTGAAGGAAAACGAGGTGTTGGTGCATAGCTTGGTGTTCAGGTTGTCCAGCTTCTGATTTCAGGAGGTAAGGGAAGTCTTTATACTTGTTTTAATGATTTCTCATAGTTTTTAAGAGGTTAAGGGTAGAGTTATGTTTATAGGTTTAGTTGTGATGTTTTAATGGTTTATGCATGATTATGTGTTATGTATGTTGATTGTTGGGGTTGATAGGTAGTTTTGAACCCCTTGGAGCATATACTTGAGTATATGTACGTGGAGGTTTGGAGTTATGCATGGTTAGAGAGGAGGAAAAGATGGAGGAGCTAGGTTGCGGAAGACGCTGAGTTCGTAAAGAACTCAGGTTCGGCAGCCGAAGAAGGATTCGGCCGAAGAAGGATTCGGCCGCCGAACCCCTTGCATGGTGGCTTAGACTGCCACAGCTTACCCCTGAGTGCCTTGAGGTTCGGCTCTGTTTAGGGGATTCGGCCTCCGAAAGTAGCCCCCGAAAGGGTTCGGCCGCCGAAAGAGGATATTCAGCCGCCGAAGGTACGTGAGTTTCGGCTCTGTTCAGGACATTCGGCCGCCGAACCTGCAGCCGAATGTGTACTGTCTAGCCTTCTTTTGCATGCTTTGTGTGATTGGTTTTAGAGGATCAGAAGGGAGTATGGGGATTTGTTTAAGAGTTAGTCAAAGTATGTGTGACACCTCATTCGAGTCCATTTGTGTAGGATTGGACCCGAGAGTTCGAGGAGGTCATCAGAGTTAGAGATCTCAGAGTCAATACAGTATCTGCCAGAAGAGCAGAGGTGAGTGGAACTAAACTGAATATTTTATTTTGAGAAATGACACGATTCTAGCATGATCCATGCATCATAAACTGCCATGTTATGTATTAGGTTGTGTTGCATTAGAATTCACGAATATGATGCATTGCATATGTTGTTGTTCCTGTGGATGAATGTTGGATGATCCTTAGCCCTTGACAGAGAGCAGATACAGCATTTTGGCATGAGATAGCCATACCAGGTCGCCCCTGGATAGTCCAGGTCGCTCCTGGTACTATGAGTGAGACAGCTGGGCTGTCAAAGCAGAGTTAAGTGTAGACCAGGTGAGACCCCGTCTCCTTGGCACAGTTAGTCATGTTATGATATCAGAGAGATAAGTGTAGACCAGGTGATGACATCGTCTCCTTGGCACAGTTGGATTATCACACATGTAGTTGAGGGCCATTGGTGACAAATTCATCCTTGAGATGATTTGTTTGTGATGTGATGCATTTCATGAAAGCATGTAATGAATGAACTATTTGTATTGTTCCTCCTCACTGGGCTCTAGAGCTCATCCCACTCCCTTAACCCCAGTTTTGCAGGTTCTGAGATAGCTATGGGAAGTCAAAGTCAGCAAGAGTACAGAGAACAGTGATGCCTGAATGTATGTGTGTAATAGCATAGTGGACATGATGTAATTAAAAGATTAGTTGTCATGTAATGTCTCGATATGTACTATCAGTTACTGGATAGACTTGTGCTTTCTCTAGTGTCGTTGCCATAGTGTGATGTATGATTAATCCCTTTGTACATGCGTCCTGTTTTACGTTTCTTGATGAGAAATGTGTGAGTTGGGCTTAACGTATGGCTTTGATGAGATACCAATGGGATGTGTTATAGATTAAAAGGGTTTCAATCCCTTGACTCACAGCAGATAGTAGTCCCTGGTATAGGCCCTGAGGGCCATTTCAGATTGACATATCTGAGTAGCAGCAGTTAAGCCTACAGAGTTTTACAGGATTGTTGAGTCGTTTTGTATCATGTATGGGATTTATCAGGTACACAGAGAGTATAGTTGGCTTGCTACGGGTCCCGGCGGCCTTAAGCCGATCTGGATCCTAGTGCCAGTGATGGTTCGGGCCGTTACAGAGGGGTACCGGTTTCCGGGTCGTTACAGATTGGTATCAGAGCATAGGGCCTCAAGAGTACGGTGTGTTGAGCATCTTTGCTCAAGGATTAGAGATATCCCACATCGGAAAGAGGTGTTGTCTTGTATAGGAGGGGAAGCACAATAGGTATAATCATGTCCACTAGGATAGGATGTGGAGTCCTGTCTTGCCTGCTGATGTGAAATGCCATGATGAGCTGTATGTGCAGTATTGATATGTTGATATGTGTTGCGGATTTATGTGTTCTCACATGGATCAGTTGCTGATATGTTTGTGTGATGTTGTGAGTTTTTTCAGAGGCAGGATGAGAGGAACTCGTCGATTTGGTAGATTGACTGGAGCTCCGCCGGAGGATGAGGATATGGATGCTCACCTCCCCGTTCTGCAAAGGGCAACATCAGATAGCTTAAGCAGAGAAGGTACATCAAGAGACCCTAGAAGGTCTGTTGATGAGAGTAGAAGGGGAGTCGTTCAGAGTGGTGTGTCAGGGGTTATAAGAGACATAGAGGCGGATGGTAGCTTTGGCATGAGCGGCTTAGGAGGAGATGTAGGTGAGTCCCAAAGAGGCACTCAGGTCTCGAGATTTGTTCCACCTCAGTATCCATCCTACCAGTGGGGGGCAGAGTAGCCGATGAGAGGTACATCAGAGTTTGCTAGGTATAACCCATATCCCACCTTTATGCCCTATCCTTCCTTTTACCCGCCATATCCACCGTCATATTCACAGTATTCCATGTTCCCACCAGTCTTTGGTTACCCAGGGTCAGTAACCCCTAACCCGGGGCATGTTACACCTCCTCCACCACCAGTAGAACCAGTAGCCCCCATTGTCCAAACACCCAAGCCTAGTTCACCTGGGGAAAGTACGGTGCAGCTGACAGATTATTTGAGGTTAGATGTTCCCCAATTTGAGACTGGTGATGACCCTGTTGAGTATCTTAGAATGGTCAAGATGATAACTGATGAGTTGGGAGTCAGTGAGAGTAGAGCCATTCAGATGGCAGGGAGCACATTGAATTGTGCGCAGGCAAGGGAATGGTTCACCCAGTATGTGAACCCGAGGGTAGAAAGCTTATCCTGGGAACAGTTTGCTATAGAGTTTGCAGGATGGGTTTGTTCAGGTAGCTTAAGGGAGCGTAAAGAGAGTGAATGTGAGCAGCCAGGGCAGACAGAAAACATGAGTATAGAAAATGACCCAGAAAATAGTGACCGTTTCCCTTTGGGTAAGGCTGCTGCAACGAAGAAAAAGAAAGTGAGAGGCCTGAAAGGATCAAAGAAAAGAGAGTTCTGGAATAGGGTAACGTTTGACAGGGGTTCTTGCGAGGGTTCGAGTTCTGGTTGGGGTAGTTCTAGCTGTACGAGGTGCGGTAGGAGGCACAAAGGAGTCTGTCGGGCTGGGACAACAGCATGTTTCAGGTGCGGACAGGAGGGGCACATGGCACGAGAGTGTCCCACTATCAGCGTGTCAGCACAGTGCCCACAGACATCCTCAGACCATATCAGTCCACCAGAAGCTCCAACCAGAGAGAGAGAAAGAGAGGTAGTCCCTTCTTCAGGAGGTTCCTTAAGTGGAAGTCCATTAGTTTCGGCTCGGATTTTCACCCAGGATCAGCCAGAGACAGACACACCGAACACAGTGGTACCAGGTAAGCTCATTTTTGCGTGTTCTGATGTGTATGGTTTTCTGGATCTTACTAGAAGAGCAGTTGATGTGAGAATAGGAAAGTGTAATAGAGGTAGAGAGTCAGAGATAAAGGACGAGTGAGTCGCTAACGGTTAAGTGAGCCAGAAAAGAGCTCGAGAGCCATAGCCGTGGATATGAAATTCAGGTAGAGAGAGAGAGTGATCTCTCATCTCTGAGTGTAGATCTCAAGTAAAGACTAAGAAAAAGAATAAAAGTAAGTCAAAGAAAAGTAAGCAAAGAGACGAGTAAACGAGATAGAACAAAGTAGAGAAAGATCAAGAGTAGAATAACATAAAATAAGAAAGGTTAGAAAGAGAGTTCAGGTTAGTCTGGGATGAAATGGCACTTGAGCTCTCGTTCAGATAGTTCTGGATACGTGAGGCGTGGAGTGTACACAAAAGTAGTCTGTTGATATAGGACTACGGCATGTATAGATGCGAGCAGAAAGGACTCATATTATGTGAGTGTCCTACTGCGGCCCTGATTGGCACAGTCCCAGCCGATAACTCCTAGTAGTGTCACTCAGCCTATAGCTCTAGTCATATTTCAGGACAATGGGTAAAGCAGGAGAAGCGAGTTCTCCTTTTCTTTGGTCGGTTCCCGAGGGAAGATTCAGTAGCTTTAGCTTAGATCTTCATCCTGACTCAGTAGGCGGCTAACACATCGAACACGGTGACGTCAGATACGTTCATTTGAGGGTGGTCAGATGTGTAAGATATGGACCCTGATGTTTCTTTCCTTGTTGTTTTGAGAGCCATAGATAGAGGAGGGTTTGATAACTTCTGGGCTTAGAGAGTTTTCTTTGGGTGGTAGACCCGAGTGTGATCCATCAGTGGCAGAGTCAGTCTGTCGGGTCAGTTCAGAGTCTGTTGCGTATGGTGAGAGTAGTGGATGCAATCCAGCTGACCTTATGGTTCTAGAGTTGACTAGTGATGTCAATCTAGGGCGGATTAGCTAGCTACTCGAGGTACTACCTAAGTCTGCAAAGACAAGGTAGAAAAGTTCAGAATTTAGAGGCTCGGATGGGTCAGAGTTAGTCCTTTGAGGGGACAGTATAGCATACCCAGAAGTTTGATAGCAGCCCTACAGGCTCATGAACGTTTGAGGAAAGGTAGTCAGGGGTTTTCTTGCTCTTGGGTGAGGACATAAGAGCCAGGTCAGGGAACCAGTCTCAGTACCCATAATCAGAAAGAGAAAAAGAGAGTTATATGTGTTATCCCAGATAAGCTAGCAGGATTACCAATAGAGTCTGGACGTTAGGTGAAGATGGAGACTAGACTCATCTTCACCTTGTCCTACGAAAAGTTGAAAAAGTTGTAAGAACGAGAAAAGCAGTTGCCTAAGTGAGAAGATAGTCGAGCAGTGTGAACTTGGTAGCGACGGATTCTATCCGACTTAGTACTACACACCCTGGAATGTATCAGTGTCGGTGTGAGAACGGAAGGAGGAAACCTAGAGACGTTGTCACAACTGTGAACAGTTGCACAAAGTCACTACCAAGAACGGATATTCCCATATAGGCGTACTGATCTGTGGAGACAGCGAGTAGGAGCTGTGTATCCTCCACGATAGATCTTAGAGTTGGGCACTAGATAGTGAGAGTTAGACAGAGAGTTAAAGAAAAAAAAAAAAAAAAAAAAAAAAAAAAAAAAAAACAGTATAGGAAAGAAGAAGAAAGGCGGGCAAGGATCAGAGTGCTCAGCAAAAGTATAGAATAGTTCAGAAAAACAGAGAAGCATGCCCATTATCTACTAAATGGGGTAGATTCTAAGAGAACACGGCATAAATATAAGTTCAGTTTCGGGGCATGTCTGTATGATTATGAGGTGTCATAAGACGTTTTGTTTTTTTCAAATCAGTAGAGCATTGAAGCTATAGGCAAGGCATCTAGTTTTTCCTTAGAGGTATGGCTCTTCTGACCGGGTTGAGTAAAGAGAAGTAAAGGTTAGTGTAACTAGTAAAGTGTGACTAAAGAAAGAGAAAAGTCAGTAATCCGATGAAAGAACAAAGTCAGTTGGGTACTGGAATTAGTGAGAAGCAATCAGTGTAGAGTATAGACACAGATTCAGCAGTTAAGAATCAGCAGAGTCAGGAAATGTAGATACCCCGGGAGTTTGAACTCCAGTAATATCTGTGTCTTGTCGCAGCGGAAAGTAGTAGGCTTTCCTTAATTGCTTGTTTGCATCTGTGTTTGTTTTTAACATTCGAGGACGAATGTTTATAAGGGGGGAAGAATGTAATACCCGGCTAAATCCGGCATCGGAATTTCTACCATCCGGTGAAATTCAGGGATGTCAGAGATTTCTCGAAGGGTAGAGTGAAGGTTTTCTAAAATATGTTCAAGTCGTTTAAAGGTTTAGGGTAGAAAACGAGTTGAGTTTTGTGGAGAATTGGCCAAAGGAGTTTCTGTCATGTTCGGCCCCGAAGGTTAAGTTCGGCCGCCGAAAGTGCCCAATGTTCGGCCCCCGAAGGTTATGTTCGGCCCCCGAACGTTGCATGGTTTTGCATGCAGTTTCGGCAGCCGAAGCTGAGTTGGCCAGCCAATGTGTGGGCACTCCTTAGTCATTGATTTGGGACAGATGTTACCTCCAAATCTTCCCAGAGGTTATGCCACGTCTCCCATGACTCATCTATAAGCTTTTAATCACTCATGCACAGGTTTGAGGGTGGTAAAGTGTTTAGAACGTTTTGAAACAAAAGAAGAGAGTTTTGGTGTTTTGGTGAAGGAAAACGAGGTGTTGGTGCATAGCTTGGTGTTCAGGTTGTCCAGCTTCTGATTTCAGGAGGTAAGGGAAGTCTTTATACTTGTTTTAATGATTTCTCATAGTTTTTAAGAGGTTAAGGGTAGAGTTATGTTTATAGGTTTAGTTGTGATGTTTTAATGGTTTATGCATGATTATGTGTTATGTATGTTGATTGTTGGGGTTGATAGGTAGTTTTGAACCCCTTGGAGCATATACTTGAGTATATGTACGTGGAGGTTTGGAGTTATGCATGGTTAGAGAGGAGGAAAAGATGGAGGAGCTAGGTTGCGGAAGACGCTGAGTTCGTAAAGAACTCAGGTTCGGCAGCCGAAGAAGGATTCGGCCGCCGAACCCCTTGCATGGTGGCTTAGACTGCCACAGCTTACCCCTGAGTGCCTTGAGGTTCGGCTCTGTTTAGGGGATTCGGCCTCCGAAAGTAGCCCCCGAAAGGGTTCGGCCGCCGAAAGAGGATATTCGGCCGCCGAAGGTACGTGAGTTTCGGCTCTGTTCAGGACATTCGGCCGCCGAACCTGCAGCCGAATGTGTACTGTCTAGCCTTCTTTTGCATGCTTTGTGTGATTGGTTTTAGAGGATCAGAAGGGAGTATGGGGATTTGTTTAAGAGTTAGTCAAAGTATGTGTGACACCTCATTCGAGTCCATTTGTGTAGGATTGGACCCGAGAGTTCGAGGAGGTCATCAGAGTTAGAGATCTCAGAGTCAATACAGTATCTGCCAGAAGAGCAGAGGTGAGTGGAACTAAACTGAATATTTTATTTTGAGAAATGACACGATTCTAGCATGATCCATGCATCATAAACTGCCATGTTATGTATTAGGTTGTGTTGCATTAGAATTCACGAATATGATGCATTGCATATGTTGTTGTTCCTGTGGATGAATGTTGGATGATCCTTAGCCCTTGACAGAGAGCAAATACAACATTTTGGCATGAGATAGCCATACCAGGTCGCCCCTGGATAGTCCAGGTCGCTCCTGGTACTATGAGTGAGACAGCTGGGCTGTCAAAGCAGAGTTAAGTGTAGACTAGGTGAGACCCCGTCTCCTTGGCACAGTTAGTCATGTTATGATATCAGAGAGATAAGTGTAGACCAGGTGATGACATCGTCTCCTTGGCACAGTTGGATTATCACACATGTAGTTGAGGGCCATTGGTGACAAATTCATCCTTGAGATGATTTGTTTGTGATGTGATGCATTTCATGAAAGCATGTAATGAATGAACTATTTGTATTGTTCCTCCTCACTGGGCTCTAGAGCTCATCCCACTCCCTTAACCCCAGTTTTGCAGGTTCTGAGATAGCTATGGGAAGTCAAAGTCAGCAAGAGTACAGAGAACAGTGATGCCTGAATGTATGTGTGTAATAGCATAGTGGACATGATGTAATTAAAAGATTAGTTGTCATGTAATGTCTCGATATGTACTATCAGTTACTGGATAGACTTGTGCTTTCTCTAGTGTCGTTGCCATAGTGTGATGTATGATTAATCCCTTTGTACATGCGTCCTGTTTTACGTTTCTTGATGAGAAATGTGTGAGTTGGGCTTAACGTATGGCTTTGATGAGATACCAATGGGATGTGTTATAGATTAAAAGGGTTTCAATCCCTTGACTCACAGCAGATAGTAGTCCCTGGTATAGGCCCTGAGGGCCATTTCAGATTGACATATCTGAGTAGCAGCAGTTAAGCCTACAGAGTTTTACAGGATTGTTGAGTCGTTTTGTATCATGTATGGGATTTATCAGGTACACAGAGAGTATAGTTGGCTTGCTACGGGTCCCGGCGGCCTTAAGCCGATCTGGATCCTAGTGCCAGTGATGGTTCGGGCCGTTACAGAGGGGTACCGGATTCCGGGTCATGTCCCCAAATAGTCCCAGCATCCTATCCTCGTGCCAGGCCGTAGAATGGGGTCCTGGTCTTCCTGTACACAACATCTGATACTTACCATATCCGTGCCAGGCCGTAGAATGGGGTCCTGGTCTTCCTCAGGGACTACTGGCTCATCCACTTTCACCCACACAACACAATGATAGAATGCAATGCAACATACTCGTGATCTCTAATGCAATTAACCTATTGCATAATCATGGTGCATGAAACATGCTCAAAGCATTTGGTTTCTCAATTAAAAGATTAAGTTTAGTTACACTCACCTCTGGCTATCTCTGAACTGACTCTGCAAACTCTGAAGCAGTACTTACTGCTGCTCTCTTTGGTTCCTCTGGTCTGTGCCTACACAGATGGACTCAAATGAGGGACCAAACTAGCTCAAGAATAACTCTATAAAACTCCCCAAGAATCCCCTTAGACACCCTAAAACAATCATGTAAAAACATGCAAAGGAAGGCTGGACAGGGCACTTTCGGCGGCAGGTTCGGCGGCCGAAAGTCCTCTCCAGAGCCGAAACTCATGCACCTTTGGCGGCCGAATCTGTACTTTCGGCAGCCGAACCCTTTCGGGGGCAAGGTTCGGGGGCTGAAAGGCACTCCAGAGACGAAAGTCCATAAGCTTCGGTGGCACCTTCGGCGGCCGAAACTCCCCTCCAGAGCCGAAAGTCCACACTCTCGGGGGCAAGCTTAGGCAACCGAAGCCACCTCCTCAGCACGTTCGGCGGCCGATCCTTTCTTCGGCGGCCGAAGCTGGGTTCATCAAGAAGGCAGAACCTTGCTCTGCCTCACGCCAAAACACTCCAAACTCAACCAAACTCAAACACCACAATTCCTCTACATCCATATACTCAAGTATATGCACAAAGGGGTCAAAAACTACCTAAAACCCCAACTCAAACATAACACAATACACATATACATGCTTTCATCAATAAAACACCAAAAACACACTATTTACCCTAATCATGCAACTCTACCCTTAAACTCCATAAAACCTCCATAAATCATGCAAAGAAGCTCAGGATCTTCACTTACCTCTTGAAAACAAGAAGATGAACGATCCCAACATGGAGATATGGAGCAACTCTCCTTCAAACTCTCCAAACTTCAAAACTTGTGGTTTTAACTCAAAACCTTCAAAATAACATTAAAATCAATCAAAACTTTGTAAGATTTGATGAAAACATGAAAAAGATCCAAGGAAAAGCATGGTCTCACCTCTGCCTATGCAAATGAACTCAATACTTATCCATTTGCCGACCGAGGGCCTTTTATAGGTGGCTGGCCAGACCACCGACGTGAAACCAAAAGCCATGCATGTTCGGCGGCCGAACATCACCTTCGGCGGCCGAACCTGGCTTTTCTTCCTTGGCTCTTTTCTTTCAAAAACTCATTTCCTTTATACTTGAAAACTATAAAACATACCAAAATTCTAGAAAAACATAAATCTTACCCTTCTAGAGGATTCCGACATCCTGGATTCACCGGAAAGTAGAATTTCGATGCCGGACTCTAGCCGGGTATTACACTAAAGTATCACCTAATCTTCAACTAGAATAAAAGATTTCAGCCTCTCATGGTTGAAATAAAATTAAAAATAAAAGAAAAGAAGAAAGGTAGAAGAAGAGATGTGAATTTCGTAGGTGCCTCCCAAGGGGGGCTTAAAGGTTGTGTGGAGGCTCCTTATGTGTCTTTTTATAGTTGAAAGTGCTGCCTTAGGTCATACTTGCTTCCTAATTAGTGAAGAGGCTGCCCAAAGTGCTGAAAAGGAAGGAATCGCGTTGCAAATTCTCCGGAAGGAAGGAGGCGCGCGGATCAGGCTTCAGAAGAGGAAGGATGCGCGCGGATTGCAGAAGAGGAAGTGGAGCGCAGTCATTGAATGCAGAAGGGAAAGAAATCTGTCCAGTCTTTCCTTTTTGGGTGGAGCCTTCGTTTGAATTTTGAATGCTGAATGAAGAAGAGGCAAGTGTGTCTTCATGAGATCTTGCTTCCTAAATAGGAAGATATGACTGCTGCAGTGTATGCACATCTTTGAATAAGGAAAGAAAGATCTGCGATTTGAATTTCAAATAATCTTCTGACTGAGCTTTCCTTCTTTGCTTTTGCTTCTGCACTTCCCTTATTTGAGGACTTTCCTTTTCTAAAAACTTTCCTTATTTGACACTTTCCATAATTGGCTTCACCTTTGAATAAGGGAAGAAGAATCTGCAATTTGAATTTCAAAGAATCTGTTGATTGCGCTTTCCTTTTCTGGCACTTTCCTTATCATAAAACTTTTCTTATTTAGCACTTTCCATATTTGAAAACTTTCCTTTTTTAGCACTTTCCATATTTGGCACTTTTTGGCAGTTTTAAGAGCATTTTCTCCAGATTGTCTCTTTACAGCTAATATCTGCAAAACATGATTAAAACCACAAAATTAGGTAGAAAAGGTGTAAATAAACATCAATAAGATCATGATAATATAGACTGAAATATGCTCTATCACTCCTCCAGGAACTCCACAATGGAATGGTGTTTCTAAAAGGAGAAATCAAACTTTATTAGATATGGTTCGATCTATGATGAGTCAAACAAATCTCCCTTTATCGTTTTGGTGTTATGCCTTAGAAAGAGCTGCATTAATTTTAAACCGAGTACCATCAAAAGCGGTTGAAAAGAAAATATATGAGTTATGGACTGGCAAAATGCCCAGTTTGTCTTTCCTTAAGATTTGGGGTTGTGAGGCTTATGTGAAACGCCTAATTTCAGATAAGCTAGCTCGAAAATCTATCAAGTGCAATTTTGTAGGGTATCCTAAGGAAACCAAAGGATACTATTTCTATATTTCCTCAGAGAACAAAGTGTTTGTTGCTCGAAATGGTACCTTTTTAGAAAAGGAATTTATCTCTCAGAGATTCAGTGGGAGTACAGTGCGACTTGAGGAAACTCAAGCACCACAAGAAAGCATTGAATCGCCAGTAGAACCATTTTTAGAACCACAAATAGTTGTGGAAACTGAAAGGGTGACACAAGTCCCATGCAGATCTGATAGGACACGTCATCAGCCTGAGAGATATGGATTTCTCATGACTGATAGTCGTGATCTTTTGCTCATTGATCAAGATGAGCCTACTACCTATCAAGAGGCTGTGTCAGGTCCAGATTCCGAGAAATGGCTTTCCGCCATGAAATCTGAAATGAAATCCATGTATGACAATCGAGTTTGGTCATTAATTGATCCCCTGAGGGTGTTAAGACCATTGGTTGCAAATGGGTTTTCAAGAAGAAAACTGACATGGATGGAAATGTGCATACCTACAAAGCAAGGCTTGTCGCAAAAGGTTTCAAGTAAACTCATGGTATAGACTATGATGAGACCTTTTCGCCAGTTGCAATGCTTAAGTCGGTTAGAATTCTCATTGCCATTGCTGCGTACTATGATTACGAGATATGGCAAATGGATGTCAAAACAGCTTTCCTTAATGGAAACTTGCTCGAGGATGTGTACATGACACAACCTGAGGGTTTTGTAATCCCTGAGAATTCTGGAAAGATTTGCAAGCTTCAAAGATCCATTTATGGATTGAAGCAAGCTTCTCGGAGTTGGAATCTTATTTTGAAAAGACAGTTAGGGACTTTGGATTCATCAAGAATGAAGATGAACCTTGTGTTTACAAGATGGTTAGTGGGAGTGCGGTTGTGTTTCTAGTCCTATATGTGGATGACATATTACTCATTGGAAATAATATCCCTACCTTACAAAAGGTTAAGACTTGGTTAGGGAATTCTTTTTCAATGGACTTAGGTGAGGCTGCGTATATCCTTGGTGTTAAGATCTATAGGGATAGATCCAAGAGGATAATCGGTCTGAGTCAAAGTACTTATATTGACAAGGTGCTGAAAAGGTTCAGCATGCAAGATTCCAAAAGAGGATTCTTGCCCATGTCTCATGGTATTCATCTCAGCAAGAATCAATATCCTATGACATCTGATGAGCGAGAACGGATGAATTAGATCCCTTATGCTTCTGCTATTGGATCTATCATGTATGTCATGTTATGTACTAGACCAGACGTCTCATATGCCTTGAGCACAACGAGCAGATATCAGGCAGATCCCGGTGAAAGTCACTGGACAGCTGTTAAGAATATCCTAAAGTACCTTAGAAGGACTAAGGATGCATTCCTAGTTTATGGAGGTTTGGAAGACGAGCTAGTTGTAAATGGTTACACAGATGCTAGTTTTCAAACCGAAATAGATGACTTCAGATCGCAGTCAGGATTCGTATTCACTTTAAATTGTGGAGCTGTTTGCTAGAAAAGTTTCAAGCAGAGCACTGTAGCAGATTCTACAACAGAAGCTGAGTATATAGCAGCATCAGGTGCAGCTAAAGAGGCAGTCTGGATGAAGAAGTTCATCTCAAAGTTGGGAGTGGTTCCCAGCATTGCAAATCCTATGGACCTTTATTGTGATAACAATGGTGCCATAGCACAGGCAAAGGAGCCCAGATCTCATCAGAGATCTAAGCATATACTAAGGCGATATCACCTTATTCAAGAGATCATTGATAGAGGAGATATCAAAATATGCAAAGTAGATACAAATGACAACATTGCAGATCCACTAACCAAGGCTCTTTCACAGGTCAAGCATGATCAGCACACTAGGTCTATGGATATTAGATACTTGTATGACTAGGCCTAGTGCAAGTGGGAGATTGTTAGTGTATATGCCCTAGGCCATTATCTTGTACCTAAAGTATGTCGTTTTGGTTATTAATAAAAGAGGTTTTTATCATTATTATTTGTTTGCATGTTACATGTAACGACCCGAAACTCGAACCGCCACCCGCGCTAGGATCCGGGTCGACATAAGGTCGCCAGGACTTGTAGCAAGCCTACTATACTCTCTGAGTACCTGTAAAATCCCATACATGGTCATGTATTTTCTGTAAAAAATATAAAACTGTACTCTGTACCAAGGCTCAACCTGTGCAAGCACTCTCTCTGTAACCCCTTACTAGAGCTCTCCTCAATGCTCTAGACGGGTTAATCTCATACTATGTTAAGCCTAGTTTTTCACATTCATCAAAACATTCACATAAAATAAACAGACCAAGTAAATAAACGGGATTAACAATACAAATAGGTCAAGCACACTACTAAATTCTATACATCACTTTATTACATGTCCACACTATGCTATTACAAAACTCTTTTGCTCTTCATGCCTTCATTATACTCCCCCTATACTCTGATCCTGCAGAACTGGGGTTAAGGGAGTGGGATGAGCTACTATAGCCCAGTGAGTAGAACAATAAAATATATTATTAAACATGCTCTCATGGAATGTATCATAACACAGACAATACACATCATCTCAGGTGAACATGTCACCAATAGTCCCGACATCCTAAACTCTTGCTAGGGCGTAGAATGGGCACCTGGTCTTCTACTAACCGTGCCAGGGCGTAGAATGGGCACCTGGTCTTTCTCAGAGACTATTGGATCATCCACTATCACCCTCACAACACAAATAGAAAATGCAATGCAACATATTCGTGATTTCTAATGCACTCAACCTATTGCATAGTCATGGTGCATGAAACATGCTAAAAGCATTTGATTTCTCAATTTAAAGATTAAGTTTAGTTCCACTCACCTGTGGCTATCTCTGACCTGACTCTGCAAACTCTGAAGCAGTGCTCACTGCTGCTCTCTTCGGTTCCTCTGGTCTGTTCCTACACAGGTGGGCTCAAATGAGGGACCAAACTAACTCAAAGACATCTCTACAACACTCCCCAAAAACCCCCTCAAACACCCTAAAACAATCATGTAAAACATGCAAAAGAAGGCTGGACAGGGCACTTTCGGCGATAGGTTCAACGGCCGAAAGTCCCTTCTAGAGCCGAAACTCAAGCACTTTCGGCAGCACTTCGGCAGCCGAAAGTCCTCTCCAGAGACGAAAGTCCCTAACCTTCGGCGGCACCTTCGGCGGCCGAAACCCCCTCCAGAGCCGAAAGTCCAAACTTTCGGGGGCAAGCATAGGCAAGCTTAGGCAGCCGAAGCCACCTCCTCAGCACGTTCGGCGGCCGAACCTTCCTTCGGCGGCAGAAGCTGGGTTCTCCAGTATGGCAGAACCGTGCTCTGCCTCATGCCAAACCTCTCCAATCTCACCCAAACATACAAACCACAACTCCTCAACATACATATACTCAAGTATATGCACAAAGGGGTCCAAAACTACCCTAAAACCCCAACAAACAACATAACACAACATCTATACATGCTTTTATCAACAAAACACCAAAAAAACACCCTTTTTAACCTAATCATGCATCTCTACCCATAAACTCCATAAAACCTTCATAAATCATGAAAAGAAGCTCAGGATCTTCACTTACCTCTTGAAAACAAGAAGATGAACGATCCCAACGTGGAGATATGGAGCAACTCTCTCCCAAAGTCTCCAAACTTCAAATCTTGAGTTTTTAGCTCAAAAGCTTCAAAACAACATCAAAAACTATTAAAACTTTGCAAGATTTAATGAAAACATGAAGAAGATCCAAGGAAGACATGGTCTCACCTCTGTTTGTGAAAAGAAAAGCAAATTCTTATCCTTTCACCGACTGAGGGCCTTTTATAGGTGGCTGGCCAGACCACCTTCGGCGGCCAAACGTGAAACCGAAAGCCATGCATGTTCGGCGGCCGAACCTGGCATTTCTTTCTTGGTTCTTTTCTTTTAAAAACTCATTTTCTTTTCACTTTAAAACTATAAAACATACTAGAATACTTTAGAAAAACATAAATCCTACCCTTCTAGAGGATACCGACATCCTAGATTCCACCGGAAAGTAGAATTTCGATGCCGGACTCTAGCCGGGTATTACATTCTCCCCCCCTTAAGAACATTCGTCCCCGAATGTTCCTCAAACAAGTAAACACATAAAAGGAGGAAATCTAACCTCAAAACAAATATGGATATTGTTGGAGCATAGACTCCCGTGTCTCCCAGGTGCACTCTTCTAGGTTGTGGTGGTTCCAAAGGACATTTATCATAGGAATTTCCTTGTTCCTCAGCTGCCTAATCTGCGTGTCTAGGATCCGCACTGGCTGCTCTATATAGGTGAGATCTCCAAGGATCTCTACATCAGGCTCACTAAGAACCTTACTCGGATCTGTCACAAACTTCCGGAGCATAGAAACATGAAACACCGGGTGAATCCTCTCCATAGAAATAGGTAAATCCAGCTTGTACGACACATTCCTGATCTTCTGCAAGATCTCAAAGGGTCCAATGTACCGTGGAGCTAGCTTACCCTTTTTCCCAAACCGAACCACTCCTTTCATTGGAGACACCTTCAGCAATACCATATCACCCTCCTGAAACTCTATCTGTTTCCTGCGGATATCTGCATAGCTTTTCTGTCTGCTCTGAGCAGTTCTGATTCTCTCTCTAATAATGGGCACCATTCTGCTGGTCATCTCTACTAACTCTGGCCCTGCAAGAGCCTTCTCTCCCACTTCTTCCCAGCAAACAGGTGATCTGCACTTCCTCCCATACAACGCTTCATAAGGAGCCATCCCTATGCTAGCATGATGGATGTTATTATAGGCAAACTCCATCAAAGGTAGATGCTGCCTCCAAGAACCGCCAAAGTCTAACACACACATTCTGAGCATATCCTCTATGGTCTGGATGGTCCTCTCTGACTGACCATCAGTCTGTGGATGGAAAGCAGTGCTAAAATCCAACCTTGTGCCTATAGCACTCTGCAGACTCCGCCAAAATCTGGAGGTGAACTGAGGTCCTCTGTCTGACACTATAGACACTATAACCCCATGCAACCTTACTATCTCGTCCACATAAACCTGTGTTAACTTGTCCACAGAGTAGTTGCTCCTAACAGGGATGAAATGAGCAGATTTCGTGAGTCTGTCCACAACCACCCATATGGAGTCTATCCTGTTGGACGCTGCTGGTAAGCCCACTACAAAATCCATAGCTATATGCTCCCATTTCCACTCTGGAATCGGCAGTGGGTTAAGCATTCCAGCCGGCTTCTGATGTTCCAATTTCACCCTTTGACAAACTTCACAGGCTGTCACAAACTGTGCCACTTCTTTCTTCATGGCTGGCCACCAATACACCTTTTTTCAGATCCTGATACATCTTGGTGGCTCCAGGGTGAACGCTATACCTTGCATTATGAGCTTCCCTCATAATGTCTTCTTTCAAACTGATATTATCTGGTACACATAGTCGATTCCCATAGCGGAGGATCCCTTTGCTGTCAAATCTGAACTCTGCACTATTGCCTGACTGAACAGCCTTGGCAATTTTAACTAACTCAGGGTCCTCATGCTGTTTATGAGCCACCTGCTCCAAAAACACTAGGGTCACTCTCATCTGTGCTATCAATGCACCCTTACCAGACAACTCTAGTTGTAGCCCTTCGTCGATGAGCTTATAAAACTCCATCACCACTGGTCTTCTCTCTGCTACTAAATGGGACAAACTGCCTAGTGATTTCCGGCTTAGGGCGTCTGCCACAACATTCGCCTTACCCGGATGATATTGAATCCTGCAATCATAGTCACTGAGCAGTTCTACCCATCTTCTCTGCCTCAAATTCAGTTCTCTCTGGCTCAAGATGTACTGCAAACTCTTGTGATCGGTGAAGATCTCGCATTTAACCCCATAAAGGTAATGCCTCCACATCTTGAGTGCAAAGATAACTGCCGCCATCTCTAGGTCATGGGTGGGGTAATTCAACTCGTGCTTCTTCAACTGTCTCGAAGCATAAGCAATCACCCTGTCGTTCTGCATTAACACACAACCCAATCCCACTCTGGACGTATCACAGAACACTGTGAAGTCCTCATTACTAACATGCAGAACTAACACCGGTGCTGATGTTAATCTTCTCTTTAACTCTTCAAAGCTCTCTTCACACTGGTTCGACCACTCGAACTGCTGATTCTTCTTAGTCAGTTTGGTCATAGGAGCAACTATCTTCGAGAAGTCCTGAACGAACCTCCTGTAGTAACCTGCCAGTCCCAAAAAGCTTTTAATCTCTATCACTGATGTGGTCTGGGCCAGCTAGCTACAGCCTCTATTTTCTTGGGGTCTACCTCAATCCCTTCTGCTGATACAACATGCCCCAAGAAGGAAATGCTCCTCAACCAAAACTCACACTTAGAGAACTTGGCATATAAACCATGCTCTCTCAGTGTCTGCAGAACTATCCTCAGATGTTGGGCATGCTCCTCTACATCTCTAGAATACACTAAGATATCATCGATGAAAACAATAAAAAAGTGATCCAGATACTCGCTGAAAACTCTATTCATGAGATCCATGAATGCTGTAGGGGCGTTAGTCAACCCGAACGGCATTACTAAGAACTCATAATGCCCATATCTGGTCCTGAAAGCTGTCTTTGGCACATCTGCCTCTCTGACTCTCAACTGATGATACCCGGACCTCAGATCTATTTTAGAGAAACAACCTGCTCCAGCTAGCTGGTCGAATAGATCATCAATCCTAGGTAGGGGATACTTATTCATGGTAGTGACCTTGTTCAACTGTCTGTAGTCGATACAAAGCCTGAGGGATCCATCCTTCTTTCTGACAAAAAGTACTGGAGCACCCCAAGGTGAGGTACTAGGGTGGATGAAACCCTTATCTACCAATTCCTGCAATTGCTCTTTCAACTCTTTTAACTCCGCTGGCGCCATCCTGTAGGGAGGAATAGAGATAGGTCTGGTATCAGGCAGCAATTCTATTTCAAACTCTATCTCCCTATCAGGTGGTAGTCCTGGAAGCTCGTCTGGGAAAACATCTGGAAATTCTCAAACTACTGGTATTGAGGCTGGTTCCCTAACCTGACTATCTAGCTCCCTCACATGAGCTAGAAACCCCTTACAACCCCTCCTAAGCAAACGACGAGCCTGAAGGGTTGAAATCAAACCTCTAGGTGTCCCCCTTCTGTCTCCTCTGAAGACACACTCTGACCCATCCTGGTCTCTAAGACTAACTACCTTATCTCTGCAGTCTAAGGTAGCACCATATGTAGATAGCCAATCCATCCCTAGAATGACATCAAAATCCGTCAAATCTAGAACCACAAGGTCAGCTGGAAGGCATCTACCCTCTATGAATACTGGACTGAAGCGACAAACTGACAGTGCTACTGATGGGTCACATTTGGGTCCACTGACCTAGAGAGGACACTCTAACTCAGAGATCATCAGACCCAACCTCTCTATGGCTCTCGAAGCAATAAAAGAGTGAGAAGCACCGGGGTCCATCAACGTATACACATCTGAACACCCAATGATGAGGTTACCTGACACCACTGTGTTCGACGTGTTTGCCTCCTCCTGTGTCACAGTGAAAATCCGTGCTGGGGCTACCGGACCTCCACCTCGGGAACCTGCTGCTGAAGAAGAGGCTAACCCTCTCCCTCTACCTCTGCCACTACTCTTAGGCATGGCTGAAGCCACTGGCTGGACCACACTGCCAGAAGTCATCTGCTGGGATGGTGCCATAAAAGTCACTTGCGGACATTCCCGTGCAAAATGCCCTTCCTGTCCACAGTTGTAACAAGCTGTAGATCCCAACCGACAAGCTCCTCTGTGTGATCTCCCACAGACTGGACTATCTGTGCCAGAGCTTGAGCCACTACCAAATCCCAGACCAGACTTGATCTTGCTCCAGAACTTGTTCTTTTTAACTTTTGCCTCTCCCTATCTCTTGCTGCCCGCAGCTACTGTACTCTGAGAAGAGGGATCAAGCTTAGATCCTGAAGACTGTGCCTTGGACTGTTTAACTGTCCCCTGAATAATGGCACTTGCCTCCATTTTCCTGGCGGCATCCACTATAGAGTGGAAACTCTCTTTCTCTGCTGGAAGAATCAAGGAGGAATACCTGGGATGCAGTCTCATAGTATATCTCCTTGCCTTCTTCTGGTCAGTATCATAAGCCTGACCCACATACTGAAGCAAATCCAGGAACTTATCTGTAAATTCATCGAGACTCATCTCTGCCTCAACTGTTCAAATTCTATGACTTTCATCTCCCTAGAACTGTCAGGAAAAGCCCACCCTGCAAACTCATTGGCGAACTCTCCCCATGACATATTGTCCATCCTGGGATCCACATAATTCTTGAACTACTCTCGAGCTTTCTTACATTTTAGTGTGAACCCTGCCATTTCAGTGGCTCTGCTATCATCAGCTCCCAACTCGTCGGTTATCATTTTAACCGTTCTGAGGTATTCAAATGGATCATCTCCTGTATTGAATTTAGGAGCATCCAATTTCAGGTACTCGGTCATCCTTACTTTACTTCCCTCAGCTGAGCTAGGTTGAGGTGCTTGGACAACAGGGACTACTGGTTCAGGTGGTGGAGGAGGTACTGTATCACTTGGCCCTGGGTATGCTGTACTTGGATGGATAGGTGAAGGTGGATACATGGGATATGGTGGGTAAAACTGAGGATAAGGCATATAAGGCATGTAAGTAGGATATGGGGCAAAACTAGAGTAATCTGACGTACCTCCCATCGGATACCCCGGGCCCTGTGAAAAGGGTGGATAGTTGTAATACCCGGCTAGACTCCGGCATCGGAATTCTTACTTTCTGGCAGAATCCCCGTTGGAATTTGGAATTTGAGGATGTCAGAGGCTTCTCGAAGGGTTAAAAGAGGTTTTTCAAAATGTTTTAAGTATTTTATGGTTTTAAGTAAGAAAGGACTTGAGTTTTGAAGAGAAAAGACCAAGGAGGCTTTGGCCAGGTTCGGCCGCCAAAAGTGATGTTCGTCTGCCGAAAGTGCCTTAGGTTTGGCCCCCGAAGCCCATGTTCGGCCGCCGAACGTTGCATGGTTTTGCATGCAGGTTAGGCCGCCGAAGCTGAGGCGGTTGGCGACCTATAAATAGCCCTAGGTCGGCAAATGGATAGGTATTTCGTTCATTTGCACGACAGAGGTGAGTTCATGCTCTCCTTGGATTGTTTTCGTGGTTTCTCTTCAAATCTTTCAAGGTTTTCATGAGTTTTATCCTTGTTTTGAAGGTTTTGTACTTTGAGCAAGGTTTTGGAGAATTTGGAGCTTAGATCCTCCATAGCTCTAAGTTTGGATCGCACCAGCCTTTGTTCTTCAAGAGGTAAGTGTAGATCCTTAGTTTTTATGATGTTTTACATGAGTTTTATGAAGGGAAAAGGGAGTTTATGCATGAGTTTGAACGGTTATGCATATTAGGGTTTATGGACCCTTTATGCTTTATGCTTGCTTTATGAGTTTGTTTGTTGGAGTTTAAGTTGTCTTAAGCTCCTATATGCTTGTTGTATGAGGTATGTCTGAGTGAGAGAGGTTGGCTGCATGTGTTGAGGGTTTGGAAGGTTTGGCAGGCATGTTTGTGCACGAAGCTGAGTTCTGGATGAACTCAGGTTCAGCAGCCGAAGGAGGATTCGGCCGCCAAACATGCTGAGGAGGTGGCTTCGGCTGCCTAAGCTTGCTTAAGCTTGCCCCCGAAAGTTTGGACTTTCGGCTCTGGAGGAGAGGTTCGGCCGCCGAAGGTGCCGCCGAACATGCCTGAGTTTCGGCTCTGGAGGGAACATTCGGCGGCCGAAGGTGCCGCCGAAGATGCCCTGTTTAGCCTTCCTTTGCATGATTTCTATGCTTGTTCTAGGATGTTTTAGGGGGTTTTTGGGGCATTGTTTAGGAGTTGTTTATAAGTTGTATAGAGTATGTTTTGTACCTCATTTGAGTCCTCCATTGTAGGATTGGACCCGAGGAACCGAGGTGTTTAGCAGTCGTAGCTGCTTCAGAGTTAGAGTTGGCCCAGAGTTAGCCACTGCTTGGCTAAAGGTGAGTGGAACTAAACTTAATGGTTGTAAATTGAGAAATTAAATGCTTTAAGCATGTTCCATGCATCATAAATGCCATGTAATAGGTTGTTATGCATTGCACTAGTGTCACGAAGATATTGCATTGCATTATTATATGAAGGTGGGATGGACACTGAGTAGGACCCATTAGCCCTTGAGTATTATATGACGAAGTCCTGTAGGGCTCCCTAGGGGGCCGGGCATATGACGAAGTCCTGTGGTGCTCCTTAGAGGGCCGGGCATATACGAAGTCCTGTGGTGCCCTTTTTAGGGCCGGGCAATGAGCTGAGGGATTTTATGGGTCAGTCCGTCCGTGATGTGATTTGTTTGTGCAGTGACGCATTTCATGAAAGCATGTAATTAATGAACTGTTTTATTGTTTCTACTCACTGGGCTGTAGTAGCTCATCCCACTCCCTTAACCCCAATTTTGCAGGTTCCGAGGTAGCTATGGGAAGTCAGAGTCAACAAGATTAAAGAGTAAAGTGATGGCTGGATGTATGTATGTAATAGAGTAGCGGACATGATGTAATTAAAGGATTAGTTTGTAATGTAATGTATAGATATGTACTGTCATATAATGGATAGAATTGTGCTTTACCCTAGTGTCTTTGCCCTAGTGTGGTGTATGATTAATCCCTTTGTACATGGATCCTGTTTTGCGTTTCTTGATGAGAAATGTGTGAAACCATGCTTAATGTATGGCTTTGATAAGACGCCAGTGGGTTGTGTTTTGGGAAGAAAGGGTATCAAATCCCTTGACCCAAGAACAGAATCGTGAGGGAAGAAAGGGTTTGAATCCCTTGACCCACAGCAGTCAGTAGTCACTGGTATAGGCCCTGAGGGCCATTTCAGATTTACATATATGAGTAGCAGTAGTTAAGCCTGGTAGTTTTACAGGATTGTTGATTCTGTTTGATCATGTATGGGATTTATCAGGTACACAGAGAGTATAGTCGGCTTACTACGGGTCCCGGCGGCCTTAAGTCGATCTGGATCCTAGTGCCAGTGATGGTTTGGGCCGTTACAGAGGGGTACCGGTTTCCGGGCTGTTACAATAGTGGGGTGGATAACCAGACCCCGAGGCCTGAGTGCCTCCTTGAGACTCTCCCATACCCTCTTCAGACCTGTCCATACCCATACTTTCATCTCTGCCCTAGTCAACATCCATAGCCTCCCTCACTTCCTCGACCTCCCTTCTCTAACCTCCCTCCTCTAACTGTTCCTCTTCTGCTCTCGTCAAAAGACCTTCTAGAGTCCCTTGACGTACCCTCCCTGCTTGTTCTCTGAGACATCGCCCTTGGCAACGCAGGAGGACGAGCATCTGAACCCTCACTTTCTAGTGGGACTCCAGTCAATCGTGCAGATCGACGAGTTCCTCTCATCTTAACTCTGGAAAACAATACATAACAGCATACATCAGCATATAAATAGCACATATCAACAATGCACATGCATACATCATGGCATTTCATAGCATCAAATAGACAGGACTCAACATCCTATCCTAGTGGACATGATTTCCTATTGTGCTTGACCTCCTATAATCTCCATGAGCCCGACACTCTCTATAGGTCCGACTATATGAACCTAGAGCTCTGATACCAATCTGTAACGACCCGAAACTCGGACCGCCACCGGCGCTAGGATCCGGGTCGACATAAAGTCGCCAGGACCCATAGCAAGCCTACTATACTCTCTGAGTACCTGTAAAATCCCATACATGATCATGCATTTTCTGTAAAAAATATAAAACTGTACTCTGTACCAAGGCTCAACCTGTGCATGCACTCTCTCTGTAACCCCTTACTAGAGCTCTCCTCAATGCTCTAGACGGGTTAATCTCATACTATGTTAAGCCTGGTTTTTCACATTCATCAAAATATTCACATAAAATAAACAGACCAAGTAAATAAAAGGGATTTACAATACAAATAGGTCAAGCACACTACTAAATTCTATACATCACTTTATTACATGTCCACACTATGCTATTACAAAACTCTTTTGCTCTTCATGCCTTCATTATACTCCCCCTGTACTCTGATCCTACAGAACTGGGGTTAAGGGAGTGGGATGCGCTACTATAGCCCAGTGAGTAGAACAATAAAACATATTATTAAACATGCTCTCATGGAATGCATCATAACACAGACAATACACATCATCTCAGGTGAACATGTCACCAATAGTCCCGACATCCTAAACTCGTGCCAGGGCGTAGAATGGGCACCTGGTCTTCTTGTACACAACATAACTTACCATATACCGTGCCAGGGCATAGAATGGGCACCTGGTCTTCTACTATCCGTGCCAGGGCGTAGAATGGGCACCTGGTCTTTCTCAGAGACTATTGGATCATCCACTATCACCCACACAACACAAATAGAAAATGCAATGCAACATATTCGTGATTTCTAATGCACTCAACCTATTGCATATTCATGGTGCATGAAACATGCTAAAAGCATTTGATTTCTCAATTTAAAGATTAAGTTTAGTTCCACTCACCTGTGGCTATCTCTGACCTGACTCTGCAAACTCTGAAGCAGTGCTCACTGCTGCTCTCTTCGGTTCCTCTGGTCCGTTCCTACACAGGTGGACTCAAATGAGGGACCAAACTAACTCAAAGACATCTCTACAACACTCCCCAAGAACCCCCCTCAGACACCCTAAAACAATCATGTAAAACATGCAAAAGAAGGCTGGACAGGGCACTTTCGGCGACAGGTTCAACGGCCGAAAGTCCCTTCCAGAGCCGAAACTCAAGCACTTTCGGCGGCACTTCGGCAGCCGAAAGTCCTCTCTAGAGATGAAAGTCCCTAACCTTCGGTGGCACCTTCGGCGGCCGAAACCCCCTCCAGAGCCGAAAGTCCAAACTTTCGGGGGCAAGCATAGGCAAGCTTAGGCAGCCGAAGCCACCTCCTCAGCACGTTCGGCGGCCGAACCTTCCTTCGGCGGCAGAAGCTGGGTTCTCCAGTATGGCAGAACCGTGCTCTGCCTCATGCCAAACCTCTCCAATCTCACCCAAACACACAAACCACAACTCCTCAACATACATATACTCAAGTATATGCACAAAGGGGTCCAAAACTACCCTAAAACCCCAACAAACAACATAACACAACATCTATACATGCTTTTATCAACAAAACACCAAAAAAACACCCTTTTTAATCTAATCATGCATCTCTACCCATAAACTCCATAAAACCTTCATAAATCATGAAAAGAAGCTCAGGATCTTCACTTACCTCTTGAAAACAAGAAGATGAACAATCCCAACGTGGAGATATGGAGCAACTCTCTCCCAAAGTCTCCAAACTTCAAATCTTGAGTTTTTAGCTCAAAAGCTTCAAAACAACATCAAAAACTATCAAAACTTTGCAAGATTTAATGAAAACATTAAGAAGATCCAAGGAAGACATGGTCTCACCTCTGTTTGTGAAAAGAAAAGCAAATTCTTATCCTTTCACCGACTGAGGGCCTTTTATAGGTGGCTGGCCAGACCACCTTCAGCGGCCAAACGTGAAACCGAAAGCCATGCATGTTCGGCGGCCGAACCTCACTTTCGGCGGCCGAACCTGGCATTTCTTCCTTAGTCTTTTCTTTCAAAAACTCATTTCCTTTTCACTTTAAAACTATAAAACATACTAGAATACTTTAGAAAAACATAAATCCTACCCTTCTAGAGGATACCGACATCCTAGATTCCACCGGAAAGTAGAATTCTGATGCCGGACTCTAGCCGGGTATTACATTACATAATAATGATTATCATCCCTAGTTACTTATTATTATGTTGATAATAATAAAATATAGCTAATATGATTATTGATTAATAATCATGAGATGATTATGTATATGTTGATATAATTCAATAATCATAGATACTTGTTAGAGAACAAAGTATTGGATGGACCCGCACTGAGATCACTACATGGGTTATTGTCATAAGTGAATCTCAAAGTAGTTATGTCTTAATCTTTTGACTTGAGATTGTCATAGTTTCCAACATAAGGACTGTTATGTTTTGACATAACCAAACATTGTCTTTAATCGGACAATCATAAAGGTTATGATTGAGCATAATAGAAATTATATAGAGGATAATGAACAATCAAGATAGGATTTGTCTCTCTCTCTGAGAGAGATATCTTCTGGACCCCTCGATAAGTGAGACTGAGAAATGCATGGTCGTGCTCAAATGAATTGATAGTGTGATCAATATCATTTGAATTTATCAGTCTACTTAGAGATCGAGAAATCATAAGTTTGAACATTATAAGTTTGACATTGACCATGACTTATGTTCAAACTAGATATCGTGTGACAAAGGGATTAATACATGTTCTATTTATTAGGATTTATTGGATTATTGATCCTCATATTAGTTGGGTAGTCATAATGTCTTGCTAAAGGCCACTTATGACTTATGGGCCTTGTGGGACTGGGCCTATTGCCAATTAATGTGAGCCTATTGGGTCACACACAAAAGAACGTTGTTGATGTGCTATGACATATTAATGGGCTAAAAGCCCAAAGCCCATTAATATAATTAATAATAATAAGTGTTATTATTATTAATATTAATCGTTAATATAATTAATAATAATAAGTGTTATTATTATTAATATTAAATATTAATATAATTAATAATAATAAAGTGTTATTATTATTAATTATTTATTATTATGAGATAATAATATTTAAAAGATCTGCAGTCCATCTGTAACTGTTACAGATAAAGGACTCTATCACATAAGATATTTGAGTATCTGCGAGATTGTGATAGTGGGTTATGAACATAACTCCTTTTAGGAAAAGGAGTTGTGGGATGAACACAACTCCTTTTCAAAAAAGGAGTTGTGGGAAAAACAAAAGACTGAAACATATAAACACTCTTTCTACGAATTGTGGAAGGGACGTTTTGAGAAAACTTAGTCTAAAAAGCTGCAGATTGTGGAGCACATAATCTATCTATCTTTGAGAGAGCTAGCACTCTAAAAGGATAGAAGACGTTCGTGTGGATACCATAGAGGGTGTTCGTTTGAAAAAGCAGCACCATCAGTCCGGCATTGTATCTTCTCGACGAGATTAACAGGTTAGTCTCACATCTTTCTTATGAAATAAACGAAGCACTCGGATTCTGGAAAAAGGAAATCCGAGATTTTTATTTTTCCGTTGCGCCTTTGGGTTGCAATAATCTCGGAATTTCCCAACAGAAACATGGGATAAGGTGGATATGGGAGGTAGAAGGGAGGATAAGGCATGAATGAAGGATATGGGTTATAGCTAGAGAAATTCGATGTGACTCCCATCGGATACCCTGGTCCCTGTGGATAGGGTTGGTACTGTGGTGGGTAAACAAAACCTGAGGCCTGAGTGCTTTCTTGAGATTCTCCCATACCTTCCTCTGACATACTCACTTCTAAACTGCCATCCCTCTTCTGATCATCTTCCTCTGTTTCCCTCACATCCACCGACATCCTTCCCGGATCGGTTCTCCTCCTGTTCACATCAAAAGACCTTCTAGTGTCCCTTGATGCTTCCCCTCTGCTGGTTCTACTAGACTTTGCTCTTGGAAGAGCAGGGGGCAGGGCATCCATGCCCTCATTCTCAGGTGGAACTCAAGTCAATCGTGCGGATCGACGAGTGCCTCGCATTCTGTTTTCTGAAAAATAACATACATCGCATAAACATTAGCATCAAATGGTTCATGTGGATACACATGAACCCATATCATACATAGCATATCATTAATACACATGCATATAATCATGGCATTACACATCATCATCAAGACAGGACTCTACATCCTATCCTAGTGGACATAATTTTTCCTATTCTGATTGCCCCTCTATAACATCTATGAGCTCGACACTCTAGGTCCGACCATATGAACCAAGGGCTCTGATACCACTCTATAATGACCCAGAAACCGGACCGCTATCGGCGCTAGGATTCAGGTTGACTTAAGGTCGCCGGAACCCATAATAAACCTACTATGCATCCTGCGTACCTGATAAAATTCCATACATTAACATACATTTTCATAAAAATTTAAACTTTTTATAAACCAAGCTCGACCTGAACATTCAACATAACCTGAAAATATAAAACCCACACTAGAGCCCTCATCAAATGCTCTAGTGTGGTCAACATCACATACATCAAGCTTGGTTTAACATAACTCATTATAAAAACCTTTATATAAAAACATGTTCATTAGGATTTACAATAATTCTAATCTATTACATAATTACATGTCCACTACTATCTATTACATAAACTATACCAGCCTCTAGCCGACTCCCCGAGCTAATCTTGACCCTGCAAACCTGGAGTTAGGGGAAAGGAATAAGCTATAAGAGCCTAGTGAGCAGAACCATAAAAATAGTTTAATAAACATATGCTCTCATGAAATGCATCACAACACAAACAATACACATCAAGGATGGACTTGTCACCAGTAACCCTCTACATATCCAACGTGCTCGGCCCTCGACGGAGCTCCTCAGGACTTTCGCTTAAACATAACATAACATATCCAACTGTGCCAGGGGCATAGAATGGGCCTCGACCTGGACTTCCATATCATAACATATCATATCATATCGAGGGCTAGTGGGTCATCCAATGTCCATCCACATCAACAGCAAATTATGCAATGCATCATATTCATGAATTCTAATGCAAACAACCTATTACATAACATGGCATTCATGATGCATAAACATGCTTAAAAGTTTGATTACTTCAAAATCAATAGATTAGTTTAGTTCTACTCACCTCTGGCTGACGCTTTACTAACACTGGAGCAGTTACCTCACTGCTAGCCTCTATGGCCTCCCAGGTCCAATCCTACATAGATGGACTCAAATAAGGGACCAAACATACTCTAACAAGACTCTAAACATCTCCCCAAAAACCCCCCTAAAACATCACAAAACTTGCACACAAAACAAGCAAAGGAAGGCTGGGCAGGGGACTTTCAGCGGCAGGTTCGGCGGCCGAAGGTCCCTATAGATCTGAAAGTCAGGCACTTTCGGGGGCAGGTTCGGTGGCCGAAGGTCTCCACAGATCCAAAAGTCACTAACCTTCGGGGACAGGTTCCGCGGCCGAAACTCCCTTCTAGATCCAAAAGTCCATGCTTTCGGGGGCAGCTTAGGCGGCCAAAGGCTGCCTCCACAGGCAGGTTCGGCGTCCGAACCTTGCTTTGGCGGCCGAACCTGGGTTCTCCAGAATGGTAGAACCCGATTTTGCCTGAAACATTTCAGCCCTACAACTTCCCCAAACCTCACTCCTAACTTCCTAAAGCATGCAAACTCACTTCAACATACATAAGGGGCATAAAAACTAACTTAAGCCCCGAGAACATCAACAAAAACATCACATAAGCATGTATTAATCATTTAACCCAACTAAAAGCTTTTAACCTCAGACCTAGCCATTTCATGCATTATAAGCCCTTAAACCTCTTAAAACTTACTTAAAACATAGAAAGAGCAAGGATCTACACTTACCTCTTGAAGATCGAAGGTAGATGTGACCCAAACTTGGAGATGAGAAGGAAACGGTCTCCGATGGTCTCCAAACTTTAAAACTTTGGATTCAAGCTTAAAACTTCAAAAACAAGTGAAAACTCATGAAAATATGAAGGGAAAACATAAAATCATCAAAGGAAGGACAAGAACTCACCTTTGCCAGAAAATGGAGAGAGAAAACTCTCCCATTTTCGGACTGGAGGCCTCTTATAGGTGGCTAGCCAGACCACCTTCGGGGGTCAAATGAGCTCCCGCGGCAGCACCATGTTCGGCGGCCGAACCTGGGCTTTTCCTTCAAAAATATTTTTCTTTCATTTTTAAAACTTTAACTCAAAACCAAATAATAAAATCATGAAAACCATTTTATAAAAACATATATTACCCTTCCAGAGGTTCTGGTATCCAAGATTCTGGATTCCAACAGAGATTCCATCGAAATGTTGGAATTCCGACGCCGGAGTCTAGTCGGGTATTACATTCCCCCTGCCGCTCTGCCATGGGCAAGGTCATCTAGGGCCAACAGGCGTGAATCGTCAAGGGACCCTAGAAGGTCTTTTGATGTAAACAGGAGAAGAACGGATCCGGGAAGGATGCCGGCTGATGTTAGGAAAACAGTGGAGGACGACCAAAGAAGAAACGGAAGTCTGGGTGTTAGTTTTTCAGAAGAGGGTATGGGAGAATCAGAAAGAGGCGCTCAGGCCTCGGATTTTGCTTACCCACCTCAGTATCAGCCTTACCCACAGGGACCAGGGTATCCGATGGGAGGCACATCGGATTTCTCTAGCTACCACCCGTACCCCTCACATATGCCTTATCCTCCCTTCTTCCCACCATATCCACCTTATCCCATGTTCTCACCCCCACCCTTTTATTACCAGAATCCAGCAAACCCTAACCCTGGGAATGCTACACCTCCTCCTCCTCCCCCAGCTGAACCAGTAATCCCTGAAGCTCAACCACCCAAATCTAACCCTTCAGTAGGGAGCAAAGTTATGATGACAGACTATCTAAAGTTGGATGCTCCTCAGTATAAAACGTGTGATGACCCATTTGAGTATATTAAGGCAGTGAAGATGATAGCCGATGAGTTGGAGTCTAGTGATAGCAGAGCCATTCAGATGGCGGGGTTCACTCTTAAGTGTAAGAAAGCAAAGGAGTGGTTTAAAACTATGTGGACCCGAGACTGGATAACTTATCTTGGGAAGAGTTTGCTAATGAGTTTGCAGGATGGGCTTTTCCAGACAGTTCAAGAGAATTGAAGGTGAGAGAATTTGAGTAGTTGAGACAGCCTGAAGATATGAGTGTTGATGAGTATACAGATAAGTTCCTGGAATTGCTTCAGTTTATGGGTCAAGCTTATGACACTGACCAGAAGAAGGCTAGGAGGTATACCATGAGACTCCACTCCAGGTATTCCTCCTTGATTCTAGCAGCAGAGAGAGAGAGAGAGTTTTCACACTATTGTGGATGCGGCTCAAAAAATGGAAGCTAGTGCCATCATTGAGGGGACAGTTAAGCAACAGGTGGCACAGTCCTCAAGTTCCAAAACCACGAATACAGGTAAATTTGATCTCTCCTCTCTCAATAAAGCCGCCTCAGGAAGCAAAAAGTGGAATAAGTCCACTAGGAAGCCGAAGAAGAACAAGTTCTGGAATAGATTGAAGTCTGGTATGGGAATGGGTGGTGGTTTGAGCTTTGGGTTTGATAGCTCAGGGTGTATGAGGTGTGGTAAGCCAGACAAAGGAATTTGTCGGTTTGGGACTACTGCTTGTTTCAGATGTGGACAGGAGGGGCACATGGCTCGTGAGTGCCCCAATGCAACTATGATGGCTCGGTCCCAACAGACAGCTTCTGGCAGCGTGGCTCAGCCAGCAGCTTTAGCCCCATCACAGGGCAGTGGGAGAGGTAGAAGGAGAGGGACAGCCTCTTCTTCAGCAGGTTCCCGAGGGGAAGGTCCTTCTGCTCCAGCATGGATCTTCACCATGACTCAGCAGGAGGCTAACATGTCAAACACCATGGTGTCAGGTAAACTCACTATTGGTTGTTTTGATGTGTATGCTCTTATGGATCTTGGTGCCTCTCATTCTTTTGTTTCTCCGAGGGCCGTAGATAGTATGGGTTTGATAGCTTTCAAGCTAGAGTGTCCTCTTTTGGTCAGTGGACCCAAGTGTGATCCATCTATGGCAGAGATAGTCTACCTGTTCAGTCCAGTTATGGTTGAGGATAGGTGCCTTCCAGCCGACCTTGTGGTTCTAGATTTGATCAATTTTTATGTCATTCTGGGGATGGATTGACTCTCTACTCATGGTGCTGCCTTGGACTGCAGAGACAAGGTAGTCAGGTTCAGAGAACAGGATGGATTGGAGGTCGTCTATAGAGGGGATAGGTCAGGTATGCCTAGAGGTTTGATATCTGCCCTTCAGGCTCATAGGTTGCTCAGGAGGGGTTGTCAGGGGTTTCTTGTGCATGTCAGAGAGGTTAACGGTCAGGTTAGGGAACAGTCTTTAGTGCCTATAGTCAGAGAATTTCTTGATGTCTTCCCAGACGATTTGCCAGGTTTGCCACCTGCTAGGGAAATAGAGTTTGAAATTAAAGTGATACTAGGAACCAGACCCATCTCTATTCCTCCCTACAGGATGGCACCTGCAGAGTTAAAGGAGTTGAAAGAATAGTTGCAAGAATTGGTAGATAAGGGTTTCATCCGACCTAGTACCTCACCTTGGAGTGCTCCAGTTCTGTTTGTGAAAAAGAAGGATGGATTCTTAAGACTTTGTATTGACTACAGACAGTTGAACAAAGTCACTACCAAGAACAAGTATCCGTTACCCAAGATCGATGATCTGTTTGACCAGCTAGCAGGAGTCGGTTGTTTCTCGAAGACAGATTTAAGATCCCAGAATCATCAGCTGAGAGTCAGAGAAGAAGATGTACCCAAGACAGCTTTTAGGAACAGATATGGGCATTATGAGTTCCTAGTGATGTTGTTCGGGTTAACCAATGCCCCTGCAATATTCATGGATCTCATGAACAGATTTTTTAGCCAGTTTTTGGATCACTTCATTATTGTTTTCATTGACGATATCTTGTTGTATTTCAGAAACGCAGAGAAGCATGCCCATCATCTGAGGATTGTGTTGCAGACCCTGAGAGAACACGATTTATACGCTAAGTTCTCTAAATATGAGTTCTGGTTAAGGAGTATCTCTTTCTTGGGGCATGTAGTATCAGAAAAAGGAATCGAGGTGGACCCTAAGAAAGTAGAAGCTATAGCTAACTGGTCCAGACCCACTACCGTAATAGAGATCAAAAGCTTTTTGGGTTTGGCAGGTTATTACAGGAGATTTGTCCAGAACTTCTCCAAAACTACTGCTCCTATGACCAGGTTGACCAAGAAGAACCAGAGGTTTGTATGGTCAAAACAATGTGAGGAAAGTTTTGAAGAGCTTAAGAGGAGACTGATGTCAGCACTAGTGTTAGCTCTGCTTACAAGTAATGAGGATTTCATAGTGTTATGTGATGCATCCTGTGTGGGACTAGGTTGTGTGTTAATGCAAAATGAGAAGGTAATTGCTTATGCTTCTAGACAATTGAAGAAGCATGAGTTAAATTATCCTACACACGATCTAGAGATGGCAGTTGTGATCTTTGCACTCAAAATGTGGAGGCATTACCTGTATAGGGTAAAATGTGAGATCTTTACAGATCATAAAAGTCTGCAATACATCTTGAGTCAGAAAGAGTTGAATTTGAGGCAGAGGAGATGGGTGGAGCTGCTTAGTGATTACGATTGTAAGATCCAGTATCATCTGGGTAAAGCAAATGTGGTGGCAGATGCTCTTAGCTAGAAATCACTTGGCAGTTTATCCCATATCTCGGTAGAGAGAAGACCGGTAGTGAAGGAATTTTACAGGCTCATTAATGAGGGTCTACAGCTAGAGTTTTCTGGTACGGGTACACTAGTGGCTCAGAATAGAGTGACACTTGTGTTTCTGGAGCAAGTGGCACAGAAATAGCACGAGGACCCAGATTTGGTGAAAATAGCGAGAACTGTTCAGGCAGGCAAGAATGGTGAGTTTAGATTCGACAACAAAGGGACCCTTCGTTACAAAAACAGATTGTGTGTACCAGATGACGTGAGTTTGAAGGGAGACATTATGAGAGAGGCTCATAATGCTAGGTATAGTGTTCATCCTGGGGCCACCAAAATGTATTAGGATATGAAGAGAGTTTATTGGTGGCCAGCTATGAAGAGGGAAGCGGCGCAGTTTGTGTCCGCTTGTGAGATATGTCAGAGGGTGAAGTTAGAACATCAGAAGCCAGCTGGGATGCTCAACCCACTATCGATTCCATAGTGGAAATGGGAAAATGTGGCGATGGATTTCGTGGTGGGGTTACCAACAATGTCTAACAGACTAGACTTTATATGGGTAGTTGTTGACAAATTGACCAAATCTACTCACTTCATTCCTGTCAGGAGTGGCTATTCTGTGGACAAACTGGTGCAGGTGTATGTAGAGGAGATTGTCAGGCTACATGGGGCTCCGGTCTCTATAGTGTCAGATAGGGGACCCCAGTTTACCTCCAGGTTTTGGGAAAGTCTGCAGAATACTATGGGCACGAGGTTGGACTTTAGCACTGCCTTCCATCCACAGACTGATGGACAGTCAGAGAGGACCATCCAGACTATAGAAGATATGCTAAGAATGTGTGTGCTAGACTTTGGTGGTTCTTGGAAGCAACACCTACCATTGGTGGAGTTTGCTTACAATAACAGTTACCATGCTAGCATTGGGATGGCTCCTTATGAAGCTCTGTATGGGAGGAAGTGCAAGTCACCCATCTGCTGGGAAGAAGTGGGAGAAAGGGCCTTGGCAGGGCTAGAGTTAGTAGAGATCACCAGCAGAGTAGTGCCTATAATTAGATAGAGGATCAGAACAGCCGTGAGCAAACAGAAGAGTTATGAAGACATCCGCAAGAAACATGTAGTTTTCTAGGAGGGAGATATGGTGTTGCTTAAGGTGTCTCCTATGAAGGGGGTGATTCATTTTGGAAAGAAAGTGTAATACCCGGCTAGATTCCGGCATCGGAATCCCTACCTTCCGGCGGAATCTCCGTTGGAATCTAGAATTCTGAAGATGCCAGAGGTTTCTAGAGGGGTAAAATGTGTTTTCTAAAAATGTTTTCACATGATTTCATGGTTTTAAATGAAAATGAATTGAGTTTTGAAGAGAAAAGGCCAAGAAGGAAGAACCCAGGTTCGGCCGCCGAAGGTGATGTTCGGCCGCCGAACATGAGATGGTTTCGGATGGACTTTTGGCTTCCAAAAGTTGAGTTGGGCAGAAACCAGGTTCGGCTGCCGAACCTCAAGTTCGGCCGCCGAACATGGGGGACTTTAGGGTGCTGGTTTGGCCGCCGAATGTGGCTCAGCCGGTCGCCTATAAAAGGCCTCAGTCCGAGAATGGGCGAGTTTCCTCCCCATTCTCGTGCCCAGGTGAGTTCATGTCCTCCCTTGGTTGATTTCACGTTTTCCTTCAATCTTCTATGGTTTTTATGAGTTTCATTCTTGGTTTTGAAGAGTTTTAAGCTTGGATCAAGGATTTGGAGCTTGGAGACCCCAGAGCTAGTTTCCTCCACATCTCCAAGGTTCGGGTCACACCAACCCTCGATCTCCAAGAGGTTAGTGTAGATCCTTGTTTCCCTTATGTTTAATGAAGTTTTAAGTAAGTTTTATAGAGTTTGATGTTTGAGTTTGGGTAGAAATGCATGTTTAAGGATTATGTGGGTTTTGTGCCAATGTATGTTATATGTATGCTTTTAGGATGTATTGTTGAAGGTTTAAGCTAGTTGATGCATGTGGGAGTGAGTATGCATGTTCGGGAGAGAGTATGTAAGGATTTGGGTGTATTGAGCTTGGTTTTTGGCTTGGCAGAATCGGACCTGTCGTCCAGAGGGGACCAGGTTCGGCCGCCGAAAGGAGTTTCGGCCGCCGAACCTGCATGGGAGGCAGTCTTTCGGCTGCCGAACGTGCCCCCGAAGGAGGGGACTTCGTTTCTGTCCAGGGGTTTCGGCCGCCGAACCTGCCGCCGAACTTACCCGAGTTTCGTCTCTGGAAGGGACTTTCGGCCGCCGAAGGTGCCGCCGAAAGTGCCCTGTCCAGCCTTTTCATGGGTGTTTTCTATGCATGTTTCTATGATGTTTTAGGGGGTTTTTGGGGGTATGCTTATGAGTTGTTAGAGTGTGTTTGGCACCTCATTCGAGTCCACCTGTGTAGGATCGGACCCGAGAGACCGAGGAGGCCAGTAGTGCTAGCAGTTGCAGAGTCAGTCAGCGTCTGCCAGGAGGTGAGTAGAACTAAACCTAATCTTTTATGTACGAAATATAATGCCTAAAGCATGCTCATGCATCATGATTATATGTAATAGGATGATTGCACTAGTTGCACGAATGTGACGCATTGCATTATTTGATGTTGATTCAGGAGGTTTGGACCAAGGCGACTTCAATAGCCCATATCTGTCATTGAGTCTTGGGTGAGTCCTTCGAGAGCCGGACAAGTACACGTAGGAAAGTCCTTGTGAGCTCTCTGTGGACTATGCACCCTGTCATGTATGTGAAAGTCCTGTGTGAGCTTCCTTGGGGGAGCCGGGCACCGACAGAGGGATTTTTGAGGTCATGTCCGATCCTTGAGAGTAAAGGATGCTAGCAAAGTAAAGAACTCTCAGAAACAGGTCCGTGGGGAGTAGATATTTGCATGAACCCCGAGACGGACAAGATACAGTTATGTGATTTCTTTGTGATATGACGCATTTCATGAGAGCATGTAATTAATGAACTGTTTTCTTTGTTTCTACTCACTGGGCTTTTTAGCTCACCCCTCTCCCCTAACCCCAGGTTTGCAGGTTTAAGTTAGAGCTCAGAAGTCAGCAGGGTAAAGATTAAGTGACGTGTGTTTGTAATGTGGTAGTTTATGTTTACGTTACAGTTTAGTAGTTTTAGAAGTGGACATGTAATATAAGATGATGTAATGTAACTGAGTTATTGTAATGTAAAGTTAATTGGAGTTATGTTTATTGGATTAGTACTGTGCTTGGCCCTGAGACTTGGTTAGTCCCTTTTTAGTACATGATGTATGTATAGTTTAATGTTAAAGTTTTGATCATGCATGGGATTTTACCAGGTAATAGTATGTATGTTGGCTTGCTACGGGTCCCGGCGGCCTTAAGCCGATCTGGATCCTAGCGCCGGTGGCGGTTCGGGCCGTTACAGAGGGGTATCGGTTTCCGGGTCGTTACAGAAAGGTAAACTAGCTCTAAGGTACATCGGACCCTTTGAAATTTTACAAAAGATTGGAAATGTATCATACAAGTTAGATTTACCTACTTCGATGGAGAGGATCCATCCGGTTTTCTATATTTCTATGTTACGGAAATTTGTGTCAGATCCGGGCAAGGTTCTTAGTGAACCTGATGTGGAGATCCTAGGAGATCTCACCTATGTTGAGCAACCAGTTCAGATCATAGACTCACAGATTAGAAAGCTAAGAAACAAGGAAATTGCCATGGTGAAAGTCCTTTGGAATCATCACAACATGGAAGAGTGTACCTGGGAGACCCGGGAGTTCATGATCAAGCAATACCCCTATCTCTTTTAAAGTGTTTTATGTTTTCATATGTTTCTTATGTTTATGTTTGCCTTGTTGAACATTCGGGGATGAATATTCTTAAGGGGGAAAGAATGTAATACCCGGCTAGACTCCGGCGTCGGAATTCCAACCTTCCGACGGAATCCCCATTGGAACCCGGAATCTCAAAGCTGGAATCTCTCTAGAAGGGTAAAACAAAGTTTTCTTAAAATGATTTTAAGGTTTTAAGCCAAAAAAAAAGGGAAGAAAAGAGTTTGAGGGAAAACCCCAGGTTCGGCCGCTGAAGGGGCTCCTTTGTGGCACTGCGGGACCTTCCTTCGGCCCCCGAAGGTGGCTTATCTAGCGAACCTATAAGAGGCCTTCAGCCTGAAAATGAGAGAGTTTTTCTCTCCATTTCTGAGCAGAGGTGAGTCCTTGCCACCCTTTGGTGCTTTTGTGGCTTTTACTTCAAATCTCTTAAGAAATTCATGAGTTTTCTCTTGTTTTTGAAGATTTGAGCTTAGAATCAAGTTTTTAAACCTCGAAGACCTCCGGAGACCGTTTTGCCTCATCTCCACGTTGGGGTTGCTGTCACCTTAGATTTCCAAGAGGAAAGCCTAGATCCATTCTTTTTCTATGTTTTAAACAAGTTTTAAGAAGGGGTAAAGGGTTAGTGATACATGATATGGTGAGATCTAAAGTTTTGAGTTTTGGGTTAGGTTGTTGATGAATTTTTTCTTTTGTGTTGCTTTGATGTTGCTTGTTGGGGTTTAGGCTAGTTTTTATACCCCTTATGCATGTTGGGTATGTATGAGCGTATATGAGTGGTTGGATGTGAGGATTGAAGAGTTTGGTGGCTGAGTGTTTTGAGGCAGAATCGAGTTCTTCCCTGCTAGAGAACTCAGGTTCGGCCGCTGAAGCAAGCTTCGGCAGTCGAACCTGCTGGCAGAGGCAGCCTTTTGGCCGCCTAAGTTGCCTCCAAAAGAAGGGACTTTCGGATCTGTAGTGGACCTTCGGCTGCCGAACCTGCCGCCGAAAGTCCCCTGCCCAGCCTTCCTTTGCTTGTTTTATGTGCATGTTTTGTTATATTTAAAGGGGTTTTGGGGAGTTGTTTAGAGTCTTGTTATAGTTATGTTTGGTCACTTATGTGAGTCCATCTGTGTAGGATTGGACCAGGGAGACCGTAGAGACCTGCAGTGAGTTAGCTGCATCAGAGTTAGTAAAACGTCAGCCAAAGGTGAGTAGAACTAAACTAAATTATCATTTAAGGAAATCAAATGTTTTAAGCATGCTCATGCATCATGAATGCCATGTATATGTATTAGGTTGTTTGTATTAGAATTCACGAATATGCTACATTGCATAACTTTACTATTGTTGTGGATGGATATTGGATGACGCACTAGCCTTCGAGATGATATGATATGATACGGTACGAAAGTCCAGGTGAGGCCCATTCTATGCCCCTGGCAATGTGTAAGAGAAAGTCCAGGTCGAGGCTGTAATACCCGGCTAGACTCCGGTATCGGAATTCCTACCGTCCGGTGGAATCTCGAATGTCGGAAACCTCTAGAAGGGTAAAATCATGTTTTTATAAAATGTTTTAATGTATTTTAGGATTTTAAGTAAGAAAGAAACTGAATTTTTGCATGAAAAAGACCATGGAGGCATTTCCAGGTTCGGCCGCCAAACCTCAAGTTCGGCCGCCGAACATGGGATAGTTTGGGGAGGCAAGTTAGGCTTCCGAAAGTGGCTCAGGTTCGGGCGCCGAACCTCATGCTCGGCCGCCGAACTTGCATGAGTTTTGGAGGCACTTTAGGCTTCTGAAGGTGGTCTGGCCAGCCCCTATAAAAGGGCCCCATGGCCGAAACGGGCGAGTTTTTCTCCCTTTTCGGCCAACGGTGAGTCCATGCTCTCCCATGGTCGTTTTTGATGGTTTTCCTCCAATCTTTCACGTTTTAATGAGTTCTAACTTGGTTTTTGAAGATTTGTGAACTTAGAGCAAGTTTTGGAGCTTGGAGACCCAAGGAGCTAGGTTTCTCCCATCTCCAAGTTTAGATCACCTTCCCTCTCGGTCTTCAAGAGGTAAGAGTAGATCCTTAGCTCATTTCATGTTTTAAGCAAGTTTTATGAAGATTTGTGGGGTACAAATGCATGTTTAGGTTAATATTGAGTTTTAGGTTAATGTTGTGTTTATGATCAATGTATGTTATATATGTATGTTTGATGTGTTTTGGTTGGGGTTTAGGCTAGTTTGAGACCCCTATGAGCTTATGTTTGTGTGTATGCATGTTTTAGGAGTGTTGAATGTGAGTTTGGAATGTTGGGAGGCATTTGTGCATTGTTGAGGCTGAGTTCTGCCATTTGGAAGAACTCAGGTTCGGCAGCTGAAGGGACTTTCGGCCGCGAACCTGCCTGTGGAGGCAAGCCTTTGGCTGCCGAACCCTGCCCCCGAAAGTGGACTTTCGGCTCTGGAAGGGAGTTTCGGCCGTCGAAGGTGCCTTCGAACATGCATGAGTTTCATCTCTGGAAGGAACCTTCGGCCGCCGAAAGTGCCGCCGAAGGTGCATGACTTTCGGCTCTGGAGGGACTTTCGGCCGCCGAACCTGCCGCTGAAAGTGCCCTGTTCAGCCTTCCTTTGCATGATTTCTATGATTGTTTTAAGGTGTTTTAGGGGATTTTTGGGGAGTATCTTAGAGTCATGTTCTTGTATGTTTGGTCCCTCATTTGAGTCCACCTGTGTAGGTTCGGACCCAAGGAACCGAGGACCCCAGCAGTGAGTTAGCTGCTTCAGTGTCTTGTCAGAGCTAGCCAGAGGTGAGTAGAATAACTCTTATAATTCAAAGTAACTAAATCAGTTTTGAGCATGTTCATGCATCACGAATGCCATGAGATATATTAGGTTGTTTGCATTATAATTCACGAATATATTGCATTGCATAATATGATGTTGATGCGGATGAACATTGAATGATCCATTAGCCCTCGTATGTTATGACATGATACGATGATGATATGATATGGAAGTCCAGGTGTGGCTTGCACTACGCCCCTGGCACTATGTAAGAGAAAGTCCGGGTGTGGCCTGTACTACGCCCCTTGCACGATTGGATATGTATGATATGTTATGAGTAAGAGAAAGACCAGGTGTGGCCTGCACTACGCCCCTGGCATGATTAGATTGTGTAGAGGGCTAAATGGTGACAAGTTCATCCTTGATGTGATTTATTTGTGATGTGATGCATTCCATGAAAGCATGAGTTTTAAATGTAATGTTTTATTATTCTGCTCACTGGGCTCTAGTAGCTCACTCTGTTCCCATCACCCCCAGGTTTGCAGGTACGGGCTAGATCAGGAAGTCATCAAGAGTAAAGTTATGATTTATGTAATAGCTAGATGTGGACATGAAAATGATGTAATGTAAAGTATAGTACAGTAATGTAATGTAATGATGTTTAATGAGGTATAGAGTTGTGCTTGACCCTAGTATGTTGGTTAATCCCTTTGTACATGATCTATAAAATGTTTTGTCAATGTTTATGTAAACCAGGCTTTATGCATGTTATGTTACCCTATTGAAGCATTTGTTGAGGGCTCCAGTGTGGGGTTTGATGTTTATGGTTATGAGTTGTGCATGCACAGGTTAAGCTTGGTGAATGAAAGAGAAAGTTCAAAATTTTTTTGTATATGTTTGATCATGTATGGGATTTAACAGGTATACAGGATGTATGTTAGGCTTGCTACGGGTCCCGGCGGCCTTATGCCGATCTGGATCCTAGCGCCGGTAGCGGTCCGGTTTTCGGGTCGTTACAGATGCCCATTTTATGCCCCTGGCACATTGGATAAGTTATGTTATGTTATGTTTAAGCGAAAGTTCTGAGGAGCTCCATCGAGGGCTGGACATATTGAATTATGTAGAGGGTTACTGGTGACAAGTCTATCTTGATGTGAATTGTTTGTGTTGTGACACATTTCATTCGAGCATATGTTTATTAAACTGTTTTTATGTTCTACTCACTAGGCTCTTGTAGCTTATCCCTTTCCCCTAACCCCAGGTGTGCAGGACCAGAGATAGCTCGGGAAAGACAATATAGTTTCTGGTATAGTCTAATGTAATAGAATAGTTGTGGACATGTATTGTTAAATGGTTTAGAATTGTGCTTTGCCCTAGTTTTAACCTTGTAATCCCTATTCATGATCTTTTTATGTAAAAGTTTTGATTATGAGTTATGTTTGAACTAAGTTTGAGGCATGTGATGTTGACCATACTGGATCATTTGATGAGGGCTCTAGTATGGGTTTATGTTTTCAGTTATGATGCATGCACAGGTCAAGTCTTGGTTCTTGAAAGTTTAAGTTTTTGTTATGTCTTGTGATCATGTATGAGATGTTTATCAGGTACACAGGATGTATAGTAGGCTTGCTACGGGTTCCGGCGACCTTAAGTCGATCTGAACCCTAGCGCCGGTAGCGATTCAGTTTTCGGGTCGTTACACTAACTTCTAGTCTAGTGACGATGATGACTCTTGAAAAGTATCGTGAGTTAGTTGGCAGTATTCATGTACTTCTTTAAGCTTTAAAAATTTTACTAGCTAAACAATGTTGGAGACTTTTTCATAATCAATCGAGCTTGTGAGCTAGATTTTTCAAAGCCATATGTTTTCCTCGATCTTCTTTTTCATACGCGAAAAGCAAGTGTTCCTCCTCATAGATTTGGCAAAAGTGTTTTGGTAGGAAAAGAGGTTCTCATGACAGAGACTAATATGAATATTGAAGATAGCAGAACTACTCTAGTAGAATAAAATTTAGAAAATAAAAAAAAATAAATAGGGAGATAAAAGAGCCCTTAGACCTCTAAAAGGGCATAAAGGAGCAAAAGGAACTCATTATCTAAAATGGAAAAACTAACTTTCCAAATATACTGCATCATCATTGATAAAGCATATTTTAGTCCATTTTCTATTGATATAATTGATGATTATTTACATGATTTCTGTTTAATTTAGTGCTCTTGGCATTGTTTTGCAGAAAATGGTGAAAAAGGACACTTTGGAGAAAATTCCCTTAAAATTGCCTTAGATGGAGCAAAGGAGAGCAAGCCTGCCAAGTTGGAATCAAGTCAAGCTAAATAAGGAAAGTTCTAAATAAGGAAAGTGGTAAATATGGAAAGAACATTCAGCCAAGGCAATTTGAAATTCAAATTTCAAATCTCCAAGTAGCCATTTCCTTATTTAAGAAGCCATATCTCAAGCTGCCTTATATGAAGAGCCAAATAAGGAATGTATTTTGAAATTCAAATCTCCAAGATTCATATTCAGATTTTGGATTTCAAGATCCAACTTACTAAGGAAGCCAAATCCAAAGATCACATGTTTCCCACTTTATGCCTTGCACATTCAAAACTCAAGTTTGCAAAAGGAGGCTCCACCTTCCTTAATTGTGAATGGGCGGCAAGGGGATGTGAAGAGGAACCTTGGGCAGCAACTTGAACACACTTGGGCAGCATCTTGAAGACCTTGGGCAGCAATTAAAAGACCAAAGAGCCCATCCCTTGCAATTTGATACATGCTCCACGTTTTTCCCTTCACACATGCATATAGAAGGCACATATTGGACCAAAGGCACTTTGGGCAGCCTCTAAAAGATGCATGGACAGCCAAGGAACCCTAGGCAGCCTCTCAAGACATATTTAAAGGCTCTAAGAAGACAAGAAGGGTAGATTAGCAGCTCTCCCAATTCGGCCAAGCAAGGGCAGCCGGCCCTCCAAGGGCTTTTCCTCTCAATTTCGGTTCTTCTTTCCTCTTCTTTTCTTTAATTTTCTGTTTTGGTTCAGCTATGAGTGGCTGAAACCCTTAATTCTAGTTGAAGATTGATTGAAACTAAGGTTGTTTTATGGATTGTGAGATCTGAACATAAACTATTTGTCTTTGATTAGTTCAATATTCATACAATTGTGTGCTTGAATCTAAGATTGCTTTGTTGTTTTGATCAAATTGGCCACTTGATTCTTGATTGCAAAGTTAATTGATTGTTAGTTGGAATATTTTTTAGTCCGTAATTGCTGGAAATATTCTAACCTAAGAACACTTGGTGTATAAACCAAGGAATTGTATGATCTAACACCATTTTCATGCATTTGGAGTAGCTAGGATTGGATCTCTCTATTTCTTCATGCAATTGACAATTGTTTTGAGGCCTAAGGCCCAAGGACGTTCCTTGACAATTTTTTAATTAGTAATTGATTAGAGGACGTTCCCTAATTGATTTAATCATAAGGAGAGACATGGTGGTGAGAAACATTTTCCACCTCCATAACTAATCTATTGAACCAATCAAGAGAACATAAGTTTCAATGATCAATCCAAACAACCAAGGTGGATCCATATCTTCAACTAGACCTTTCTCATATTGATTTTCTCTTTTATTTTATTATTACTTGCTGATTTAATTGCTGTCCATAATTAGTTTAATCAAATAAATCTCAAAACCCCCCTTTTTACTTTATTGCGCTTTACTTTTATTCTGCTTTCAGTTACTTGCTTTCAGTTGTGCTTTCAGTTGATTCTCTTGATCTTGTCGAGAAAAATAGATAAGTATTCAATTCTCTGTGGATTCGATCCTTTACCACTATCTGGAGTTGTAAAATTGTTGATAACCGAAAATGTTATTTTTGACCGGCTTCGACAATCGCGAGTCAAAAATTGGCATCGTTGGCGGGGAGTTGATTTAACTTGTTTGTTTTTCTTTTAGGACCAAAAAAAAAAAAATTTTGAAGACCACCTTTGCGCAGGAGCACCTTCTGCAACACATTCGGCCGCCGAACCTCATCCTCATTCGGCCGCCGAACATCTCACTAAGGCACAGTCACCATCATAGATCTGAATCATGGATGAGGTAAATAGATCTGATTTTTCTTTACTAACATCTTTTATGAAAGAATTTGCCATAGGACTAGTTCAACAGGTTCAAGCATCCCAGCCACCAAGGCCATGTAGGATCTGTGGATATGTGGGACACCCAACTGATCAATGTCCTACACTTTATCAGTATGACCAACCAGTGCATGCGTTTGAAAGATTTAATAGTCAACCTAGACATGCATGTGGAGGATTCTATGAACAGCCAAGACATGATCCATACTATAACACATACAATCCAGGCTGGGGAGACTATCCAGACTTCAGTTATGCAGAGGCTAACAACTACCAGGATTATCAAGGATATCAAGCCCAACCAGCACCTCCAAATTCCACCCAGCACCTTGAAAAGATGATGGAGTCCATAGTAAGTGCTTTACAAAATCTCGAACAGCAGATTGCCACCGCAGAAAATGCAAACATGTTGAGAAGGGAGGAAGAGTTTCAAGATGATGAGGAAGATGATGAAAGTTCGCAAGTTTAAGAACAAGCTGCTAAAGAGAAACAACCAGAAAACTGTTTGTCCAAACAAACTGGTCAAACAGAACCTGTTGTTGATTTAGATGTCATTGATTATTTGAGCAAAGATATTTTTTATATGAATAAAGATGATATTCTGAACAATAATCTTTGCAGGGAAGAGAGCCAAAAAGAACCATAACTAAAGAAACTGACTGTTACATCCAACAGGTGGACTGCAAACATGCGCAGAACAAAGGAGAGCCAATCGCACCTCTTCAGATCAGCCTTGCGCAGACTGAAACCACCACCTTTCGGCCGCCGAACTCCACCACCTTTCGGCCGTCGAACCTCTCACCACAGCTTCCATCGCCTGAAACTCATTTCAGCCATCCAATGCAAACAGCACATGCTCACAAGGAACAAGTGGAAGTTCAAGAGCCCAAACCAAAGGAGCATGTGGATCAATGCCTTCCCAAACCTCCGGATAAGGTAGAATTTGTTTTGCCTGAATTCAGTACTAAATTGCAGCTAGCCATAGAGAAACATAAATTGGAGTTCAAAATGTTGCCCAATCATCTCAAAAATGCAAACATAAGGGCCAGAGGCACACTTCATCTAAAGGAGGAGAAACTGATCATGTTGCTTCATGAGTACATGGAAAAAATAGGATGGGCTATGACCAAATCAAAAGGAGTGCTACACTTTTTGCTCAATGCAGTTGGGACCCTTTTCCCTTCTCCAATTACTTTAGCCTTGATCAAGTGGATCGCACCATGCATACCACACCCAGGGGAGTACTCAGTTTCTTTTGCATTTTAATATTTCCTGTACATTGAGGACAATGCATGATTTAGGTGTGGGGGTGCATATTTCTGAATTTTTTATTTTTGCTTTGATTTTCAGTTTGAATTTTTATTTTCATTTTCAGTGTGATTTTTTTTTTTCAAACTTTTCATTTTGCTTTCAATAATACACACAACCACAGTCTTCTTCCTTTTTGTGTTCCGATTTGGTTCACTCAAACTGATAGACTATATTGATGAGCTTTTCTTTCCATGACCCCATTGATGTGATAACTCTTTAAACTTATGTTGAATCAATTGCAGTGAGTTATATTCATGTTTGAGAATTGCCTTTTGAATTGAATCTTTGAGTTTGCCATGGTGAAAAATATATTGATGACACTCATTAAAGAGAATAAATTGAAAATTGTGTGAATGAACTTAACTTGACTTGATTTAGCAATTGGTGTTGATTTGCCCAAATCATTGAGAGAAAGAAAATTCAGCAAAGGCAAAGACCTCATGAGCACAAATTTAAAACTGTTCCAATGGTTGAAAGACTATGAACAGAGCTAGTAGCCACTTGGACAGGTGACCAACTGAGTAACTGGGGGTGGGTATCACCAATATGTACCTTCACGTCGAAAGGTGGTGACTTTTTCAAGCAAGATCTAAGTGCAAAAGACTGAATAAAGTACTTCAAGGTAAGGGCAAGTCAATTCGAAAGCTAAAAAGAGTCTTATCTGAACAAATAACATGTGCATGTATGATCTCTCTCTCGAATAAAACAAACCCTAGCCATGGTAAGTAAAGGGAGACAAGGACAGAAGGTGAGTAATCCTCATGCATATATTCTTCACTGCAATGATTCAAAATAGGTGTCTAGAGTAAGAGCTTAAGTGGAAATAAGGATCAAGTAGCAAAGAAAGCTTGTTTGACTATGTTTATTTGCTTGAGGACAAGTAAAAGATTAAGTGTGGGGGTATTTGATAGAGCATATTTTAGTCCATTTTCTATTGATATAATTGATGATTATTTACATAATTTCTGCTTAATTTAGTGCTCTTGGCATTGTTTTGCAGAAAATGGTGAAAAAGGACACTTTGGAGAAAATCCCCTTAAAACTGCCTTAAATGGAGCAAAGGAGAGCAAGCCTGCCAAGTTGAAATCAAGTCAAGCTAAATAAGGAAAGTGGTAAATATGGAAAGAACATTCAGCCAAGGCAATTTGAAATTCAAATTTCAAATCTCCAAGTAGCCCTTTCCTTATTCAAGAAGCCATATCTCAAGCTACCTTATATGAAGAGCCAAATAAGGAAAGTATTTTGAAATTCAAATCTCCAAGATTCATATTCAGATTTTGGATTTCAAGATCCAACTTACTAAGGAAGCCAAATCCAAAGATCACATGTTTCCCACTTCATGCCTTGCACATTCAAAACTCAAGATTGCAAAAGGAGGCTCCACCTTCCTTAATTGTGAATGGGCGGCAAGGGATGTGAAGAGGCACCTTGGGCAGCAACTTGAACACACTTGGGCAGCATCTTGAAGACCTTGGGTACCAATTAAAAGACCAAAGAGCCCATCCCTTGCAATTTGATACATGCTCCACGTTTTTCCCTTCACACATGCACATAGAAGGCACATATTGGACCAAGGGCACTTTGGGCAGCCTCTAAAAGATGCATGGACAGCCAAGGAACCCTAGGCAGCCTCTCAAGACATATTTAAAGGCTTTAAGAAGACAAGAAGGGCAGATTGACAACTCTCCTAATTCGGCCAAGCAAGGGCAGCCGGCCCTCCAAGGGCTTCGCCTCTCAATTTCGGTTCTTCTTTCCTCTTCTTTTCTTTAATTTTCTATTTTGGTTCAGTCATGAGTGGCTGAAACCCTTAATTCTAGTTGAAGATTGGTTGAAACTAAGGTTGTTTTATGGATTGTGAGATCTGAACATAAACTATTTGTCTTTGATTAGTTCAATATTCATACAATTGTGTGCTTGAATCTCAGATTGCTTTGTTATTTTGATCAAATTGGCCACTTGATTCTTGATTGCAAAGTTAATTGATTGTTAGTTGGGATATTTTTTAGTTCGTAATTGCTGAAAATATTCTGACCTAAGAACACTTGGTGTAAAAACTAAAGAATTGTATGATCTAGCACCATCTTCATGCGTTTGGAGTAGCTAGGATTGGATCTCTCTATTTCTTCATGCAATTGACAATTGTTTTGATGCCTAATGCCCAAGAACGTTCCTTGGCAATTTGTTAATTAGTAATTAATTAGAGGATGTTCCCTGATTGATTTAATCATAAGGAGAGACATGGTGGTGAGAAGCGTTTCCACCTCCATAACTAATCTATTGAACCAATCAATAGAACATAAGTTTCAATGATCAATCCAAACAACCAAGGTGGATCCATATCTTCAACTAGACCTTTTCATATTGATTTCCTCTTTTATTTTATTATTACTTGCTGATTTAATTGCTGTCCATAATTAGTTTAATCAAATCAATCTCAAAACCCCTCTTTTACTTTATTGCGCTTTACTTTTATTCTGGTTTTCAGTTACTTGCTTTCAGTTGTGCTTTCAGTTGATTCTCTTGATATTGTCGGGAAAAATAGATAAGTATTCAATTCTCTGTGGATTCGATCCTTTACCACTATCTGTAGTTGTAAAATTATTGA